>NC_043750.1:8979483-9104483 GCF_902148845.1 Salarias fasciatus | reverse complement strand
AGCGGGAAGCCCAAAAAAATTCAAAATCTCCCCAAAGTTCCCCCCCACCCAATGTTCCCCAAAATTTGAGGCGCACGTCTCTGCACAGGGACGGACTGAGAGGCCAGCGGCCGAAAACTACTCACGCCCCCTGCCCAAATCCTCAGTCCTCTCATCCCCGATGCTCCTCCTTTCCAGCCCGGTGGCTCCGTGGCAAACAGCCTGTAAATCCAGAGGGTTCACAACACTCCCGGAATTATAATCCCACTGGGGCAGATCCACCCTGGCCAGCGCTCCATGGCCTCGCTCCTCCGGTCGATCAGTTCCAGGACGGCGTGTGACGTCACTCCTCCTGCAGCAGGTGCACTGCCTTCCTTAAATAAACAACCCCGCAACCAAACCAAGAACATTGTGCAACACGTGGCCTCCCAGAGCCTGAGTGTGCTCCGGAACATGAAGCTTCATAACTTGAAGAATTCAGCTGCTAAAAGATTTGGCTGCCTGCAATGTGGAAAAAGCTTCAGATGTTTTAGCCAACTTGAAATACACCAGAGAAGTCACATGGGTGAGAAGCCTTTCAGATGCACGCTGTGCGGAAAGCGATACGCTCAGAAAGGGCACTTGTACACCCACCAGCGCACACACACAGGGGAGAAGCCATATCGATGCCCTATTTGCGGAAAGGGCTTCATTCAAAAATGCACTCTTGACAGAGGTGTCAAGAAAGTACTTTCCCATGCCATGTTTTCCATGTACCCAGTCAGTTCTCGAAGAGCTGGGCTGATTGTGATCACCTGGGCCCAGAACTGTTTGTTGCAGGTGATTCAAATCAGCCCAGCCCTTTGTTAACTGACTGGGCACAACAAAAACATGGCATGGGAAAGTACTTTCTTGACACCTCTGACTCTTGATATGCATCAACGTAGCTTGTCACGGTTTCCAAACACAAAACCGTGCCCCAGATTAAATAGCCCACAGTGACCCAAGTTTAGCATATGAAGATGACAGCACAGGAACACATTTTATCACCCCTGCTGGGTGAAACATGTAGGGACCTCCGTGGTCGTTACATGCTGATATAGCCAGTTGACTGTTGTGAAGTCACAGCGGGTTGCTGTCTACCAATAAAACCAAGGCGCTGTCCATGGTGCTGAAATAGTCAATCCACCATTGACGTGCAGAGTAGCAGTTGGTCACTGCAGACCCGCCGCCAGACATTCGTCTCGGGGGGGCATATCAAGTGTTTGGGGGGGTCACAAATGTGCGTTCAGCCAGGGGGGGGGGGGGGTGGGGTCCGCATGTAGCGTCGGAGTGAGGATGGTGCGGTGCATGCTCTTGCTAATATATTTTGGGGGATTTAGTTTGAGGGGGCACAACATTTATTTGAGGGGGCCGGTCCCTGTCACGGATCCTGTGACCCTACCTGACCCGTTGAGGGTTTAAACACCTTAAATAATATTTTACTACAGACAACATCATAACCAAGTTAAACTGGGAGAATTACAGTAAAATAACAGCGTACTGAGAGAGAGAGAGAGAGAGAGAGAGAGAGAGAGAGAGAGAGAGAGAGAGAGAGAGAGAGAGAGAGAGAGAGAGAGAGAGAGAGAGAGAGAGAGAGAGAGAGAGAGAGAGAGAGGAATCCACATCTGACCTGGAAAACATCAGACAGCTGCAGACTGGGCCCACATTCCTCTGGAGGGGCCAGCAGGGTTTATCCAGGATCCAGATGCAGGGCTGTGACCTTTGACCTATGGCATCAGACTGCACTCACAGATCTAAAGAAGCAGATGACTACAGACCCACAGAAGAAGTCACCTCAGATCGCACGTTTTGGCAGATGAATCAATTTTAAATTAAGATTTTTAGTAGGAAGCAGCTGCTGTAGTAACCGAATGTGTGATCACATCAAAAAATAGTTTGATTACTTAACAACTTCCAGACTGCTCTGAAAATGCAGCACTGAGGGTCTAAATGTTTCCTTAAAAAAAAAAAAAAAAAAAAAGCCACCAGTCGCAGCTCTGCAATCTATAATAAGGAATAAAAAAAAATCAGGCCAGATGTGTAAAATATACAATGCTTGACGCTCACTCCTCACAGCTCCGACCCACTTTCTTCGTTTTTAAGGCGTCTGAAGAATCAGCAGCCTGTGAAGCTGGGAAACTGGATCGCAGCGGAGGACCTCCAAACCCAGGTCTGTCCTCCGCCGGCCCGCAGGAGGACGTCCTGACTGGTCCAGGGTCTGGACAGTCCCTGTTCAGTCCAGTAACTCGCATCATGGAGCACCAGAGGACAACATTTCAAAGCCAAACGGCCAGAATTCCGCCTCGTCAGTCAGGAACTGCAGTGCGAGTGTGAAGACGGGCCGGGAATCGGGACGGAGGGTTTTAGCTCACAGTGGTGAGCGCAGGCTCCGTTTACACCACGACGAAGGAGCTCAGGACCTCTACAAACCATGACCCTGGTCCTGGTCCTAGTCCAGATCCTCCTGGACTTGGTATTTTTAAAGTTGACAGTCACCATAATAACAATCCGGCCTGGTGTTCTGTCCATATGAATATCCTCTTAACTTTTAGAGAGTATTGAAATGTAGTAACTTCACTACTGATTGGAATCCTGAGAGACTCGGCGTTTAGAAACAGTCGATTTGTTTCCCCAGAAAACGGTAAAGACTCAAACAGAAAAACATGAAAAACACTCATGTCTGGAATGTTCTCTTAAATCTGTTTGGGGTTTTCTTTTTATATTCTTTTAAGTCTCTCATTGACAACCTGATGGTTGATATCCTCAGAAATTCATCTGGATCTGAGTGAACGCAGGAGGAACAGGTCAAGACGGTGAATCCGGCGCTTGTTACTTCTCAAATAAAAAAGATTCGACAGCAGGAAGTGACGCGGTGGGGTCATGACAGGAGCCCTCCTGGACTAAATCACAGCCACTTGTTGAAAGCTACTAATTTGACATTAAGAGTGAAATGAATGGCTGTAAATGACTAAAACACACACAGACTTCAGTATTTAATGGAGTGTAATGGACATTGAACTCGGACGTGGTTCAAAAACTCCTCCTGCAGCATTTTCAGGAGTTATCTGTGGGCAGATAAAGGTAGACGGGGTCTGCATGGTCTTACCTGGACCAGCGGGCTGGACCTGCTGTCAGAACCCTGTAGAGGCCGGTTCCTCCACGAAGAGCTGCGTTCCAAACAGCAGCTCAGAACTTAATGCTTCCTGTGTCGTTTTTTTTTTTTTTTGGTTTTGAGATCCGTTTTTGAAATGGAAAGTGCATTATAAATACAATGTATTGTCATTGTGTAGGAGTAATAGCTCGTCTCGATGAATAGGAGCAGATGTGTCGCGTTAACGAACAATCAGAAGTTACATATTTAACTTATTGAAAAATTTATTTAGAAAAAAATTAGGAACAGATCTTAGGAATCGTGAGGAAGCTGAGGAGCGGAGGCGGAGGGAAACGGCCGTCACATCTGGATCTGGAGGTAATGCTCGTAGTTGGCTCGAAGCACGAACTCGAAGTAGGGCTTGTTTTTCAACGCGCTCAGCTCGTCCAGCTCCAGCAGGTCCTTGACATCCGGCAGGTACGTCTGCAGCGGAACGCCTGAGGAGGAGACGACGCGTTCATCCGAGTTATCTGAACAGTCCAGGCTGAAGACAAACCCACAACCAGAACCGAGCAAACATCAGCACCCCCCGGTGGCCCAGCATGAAAACTGCACCGTTTTTTACTGTTTCTGTCGTTTCATTTTCTAACTGTCTGAACACGAAGCTTTACTGTGAAGTCTGAAGCAGCGTTTTTACATCTTCTCTTCAGAAAATATTAAATTCACTGTAACGTCTTCATAATGCCTCTCTGGGATTTCTAACAACAGCTGAACTTACGAATATCAAATACAAACAGGAATCATTTCAGCAGCACTTCCTGTGAAAGTGTCTCCCACCTTCCTGAATGAGTTTGAGGAGGACCTTGACGAAGACGCTGTCCTTGGCCGCCTCCAGCGGGTCGTCGCTGCCGTCGGCGGAGGACCAGCTGAGGGCGAAACACTCGGGGTGAGAGAGGGTGAGAGACTGCCGTTCACACACTCAACACCTACAGTCTCACTGCATCTTCAACACGGGAAGCAAACCTCGCTTTCACCTCTGCCGGTCCGTTCATAGCAGAGATCAGAGACCTGGGGACTGATTCTGATGAAAACTGGCAGACGGAAGCGATTCTGGATCAGACCAGGTGGAGGTCGTAGCTCTGAGTGCTCTCTTCTCGGTTCAGATATATATAAAATGCTCGATCATGTCTGTTCTGGGAATCAGTACATAACCCCGGACTGTTTGAGAGAGCTGAGTCAAATCAAAGCTGAGCAGTTACGATCCTCACTAAGCTTTACTTTCCTCTGAACAGGAGACGATCAGAAATGTTCAGGTTGCTCTAAATGCTGCCAGTCGGCTTGAATTTGACTGGTTTCCTGGTTTTCTTCCGTCTGGTGTGACGAACAGACTTTCTAACGATCTGATGCAGTAAGAGGCCTTTTCTCTCCGTCTCTCCATGAAGCCGTTGGGTTGAAGACGCTGCAGATGGATAATAAACTCCAGGTTTTCACTCACTCGTCTCTCCGGAGCGCTTTTCCCAGGATCTCACACTTGAGAGCGTCGATGTTCACGTCGTCCTCCTGAAACAGAAACACCCGGTTCAACCCAGAAATCCTTTCTTCCATGTGTGAAACACTGATAACCCCCTCCGCATTTATTCCTCCCCCAGAGGTCACCGTCTCCGCACCACAGGCGCAGGCAGCAGCCGGCGCCTCATTCACGGCCGGAGACGGATCCTTTTCCGATGGAAATCAGACAAACCGCCCTGCTTCTAACAGCTGGACTGAGGAAACAGTTTCTGTGCTGCAGCGAGAAAAACTGAGACACAGCAGAGTCGACGGCCGGGGAGAGTTCAGAGCGACCTGCTCCGTTTCTTTGAATATGTAATAAAAACCCTGTAAACTTTAAAATATAAACTTTTCTTTTCAATACAATTTATGGCGTCGATGCTCGTGTGACGGAAGAAGAACTCAAACCTGAAACAATCTTCCAGTAGTTTTAGGAGAACTTTTAGTTTAGTTTTCTCAACTATGACATGACGCCAAACAGATTAATTGAGGAGTTTGTGGTTCAGGCTCCGTTCAGACGCCAGCGTTTCAATGTTTTTACATTTTGCTTTCGTTGAAGCTTCACGACACAAACTCTAAACATTAACAATGGAGAACTCCGTCATTCATATGGACAGAGCGCCACGCTGGATTGTTGTTAGGGAGACTGTCCAGGAGGATCTGGACTGGAACCAGGACCAGGAGAGTCTGGGCCAGGGGTCTGCCACCTGTGGCTCTTCAGTCCCTCTGTAGCGGCTCCATGAAGCCTTAACAACATCATACCTGAATAAACATTTAACTTATTTTCATATTATTGTACGATTCGTCACTCTTGGTTCAAAGGGGATTCAAAAAAGGTTCAAGTACAACTGGGAGCAAAACAGCAAAAATAAAAATAGGAAAACCACAAGAAATGGGGAGAAAAAATGATAGAACAGCTTAAAAAACGTGAAATGTCTCCAATTTCTAAAATAAATAAATGAAATATGGCTGGAAAAAGCAGGGAAAACTCCTTAAAAAGAGGTAAAATGGCAAAAAAAAAAAAAAAAAAAAAAGGCTAAAATTTTAGAACTGTCAACAAAAACCTCGAAAAGACAAAAATCTTATCGGGGACAAAAATAGGTTCAGTGTAATAAAATGTTCACTATTCTGAACTGCAGTTTAAACTTCATGAATTCTTCATAAGACACAGGTTTTCGTTTGTGAAGCTTCCTGAGCTGCGTTCGTCTCGTTTTAAAGGTTAAATCTTCTTCATGGCTCCAGAACTGCTGGACCTGACTGAAAGTCACTGAAACGTCTCTTTGGGTCATGAAGGCTGCAGAACCCTGGTCTGGACCGAGTCCTGACACTCTGGAGGAAACACAGCGGTGGTGCTCTTATTCAGCAGCAGCGCTTCCACCATAACGGAGTGGTGAGTATTTTCAAAAAGTTCCACGCCGGGACTCCTTTCCAAAAACGGTTTCTGTGGGTCCGACCACCGTCGCCATGTCAACCAAACAACCGAAACACAGAGGGAGTTTTGGGTTTTCACTTGAAAACCCTGCTGTGTGAACGGCCCGAGTCTCAGCTCCACCTAGTGTTGGAGCCGAGAAGTGCGGCGTGTCCGTGAGGTTACCTGGTGCAGGTACTCCAGCAGGTCCAGGGCCTTCTTGAAGTCGTACTCGTTGGCTCGCCTGTTGTCGTCACAGATGTACAGCTGGAAACGAGGCGTGAGCAGCGTCAGCGTTAATTCCAGGGGGGCAGATGTGTTTAAAGCAGAAACGATCTGAGGCCGGATGTCTGGAAGGCTCCTCTGGTTCCCTCACTCAGTTCAGAGCTGCGCTACCGGCGAGTCTGCGAACCTGCCGGCGGCGGCGCTTCTTTAATCTGAGCATCAACCATGAACACGACACACTAAATGATCCAGGAAACACAAAAATACAAACTGAAGCATCACAGCGCTTCCTGAGGTCTCTTGATCATTCTCCGATTTCATGATTCCGAGTCAAAACCTGCAGTACGAGACGCAGCCCTGCGGCATTATGGTTCCCCCACCATGCTAACCTGCTGGCAGGGCGTTTTGCTCCATGCAGACTTCAGGGGACAAACTGCTGCTTTGGATGGAGTGTGTGTGTGTGTGTGCATGTGTGTGTGTGTGTGTGTGTGTGTGTGTGTGCGTGCTCCCACCTGTATGAGGTTGTGAGCGCTGAGCAGAGGCATGGTGTCGGGGTTCTGCTGCTTCTCCTCCAGAAGCTGCCGGGGCAGAGTCTCCTGATGCAGCAGGAAGCGCTCCTGCTCCACGATGTCTGGAGGGACGAAGACTTCATGAAACCCGGGACAGGCTGCGAGACGCGTGACGGCCGCGCATGTCCACGACGGGGGAAATGAGGAAACGAGCGCGCCAGCTGACCAGTGGTTCAATAATCCCCAACGGATAAGAGCCCGGCATCTGGCCGCCATTAACTGTGACTTATCTCATCAGCAGTGTCCCTAACCCCCTACTAGAACCAGGGTTTGAATCCCTCCTCCCACAATCTGTCAGACTGCTCCGCCCACTCATCTCCTCATGTCTCGTCCTGCTGAAAGGAAGTTTCTCCTTCCTAACGTCTGTGTGATTGTTGGGTTTTCCTCTGTCGTGAAGTGACACCACAGGAATTAAACTGAATGAAGTTTTTTTAAAGAGCTCTTTATAGATGATCTGAATTTAATATAATTCAATGCAGACTAAAACCTGTCTAAATAAAACTGAAGAACAGTAAAGGAGAGTAAAGATCACAGCAGGCCGTCCTGCTAATACACTGGTTCCTCTCTTATTATTTAGATTTCGTTATATTTAACGAAGCCAAGCTTGCGGCGTCTTTACCGTCGACGTGTCTGCTGATCTCGTCCTCGGGCAGGTCGGAGGCCAACACCGTCAGCTTGCTGAGAGCCAGCAGCGTCTTCTTCTTCACAAAATATCGAGTCTCGGCGTTGGCCTGGTTGTAGAGAGTCCTGTGGGCCTGTGGAGACGCCAGGCGGAACCTCAGGGACAACGCAGACAGGAGGGACAAGCTACCACAGCCCCTGTGTGTGTGTGTGTGTGTGTGTGTGTGTGTGTGTGGGGCGTACGCTGGGGTAGTCCTGGACGTGGATGTGGTGCAGCCAGCTCAGATGCTGATGCGCCTGCAGGAAGCTGGCCAGCTGCTGGTGCTGGGTGGCCGGCTGGGACAGCAGCTTCCCCCTCTTCCCCTTCTCCATGTACCAGCGGAACAGGAAGTCGGCGAAGTTCTGGGACGGGAGGAGACACCGGGGACCGGGAGGACGTCAGCGTGAAGTTTCTGCACTGGTGCGCATCATGTACTCGTATCGGGAGATCAAAAACGTGACATTTGGCTTAAATCGAGCGAACGCTGAATCAGAAAACACAAGTCTCTGTTTTTGCAGACGACACTGGGCTCTACGAGTCGGTGTCCCTGGAGGACCACAGTCCCTCATAACCGCCGAGCTGACCAGTGGGGGTGCTAGAAAGGTTTCCTACTAAACTCAGAGAGAATGGAGGTTACTATTTTTGGTCTCCAAAGAAGAAAGGTTAAAGGTCAGCGGCACTCATCTTGTCAACACCCACATTAAGATAAAAATCAATTCAGCTCCCTGCCATCTGAAAAACACAGTAAGAATGAAAGATTCCTGATTCAGAGAAAGTTTTTTATACTTTCTTCTTCAGCAGCTTGGATTATCGTTCAAACTGTTCATTTTCATGAAACATGAAAATCTGTAAAAAAAACCAAGTGTGTGTGTGTGTGTGTGTGTGTGTGTGTGAGTGTGGGGGGGTAACTAACTTGAATTGCCATCATCGGGGTTAAGGTTAGAACCAAATGTTCTGCGACTGTCTCGAAAACAACAGGACGCGATTCGTGTCCGATATAAATGATTGTTGATTGGGTGAGAATGAACGATTTCGACCAATGAGCATGCCCGTTTCATTTCACTCTGTCAGCCATATTGCGAACGGCTCGTTGGATTTGAGACTGTTAGCAACACTTTCCATTGAAATCTGAAGTTTTTAAACACAAAAACCAGAAGAACCTGTGTCGGATATTAACAAAGGCGTCACATTTAGCTGAGAGTGGCGAGGAGGAAGCGTCACAGTGAGGGGAAAAAAAGATGAAGGAGCTCCGCCAGACAACGCCAAAACATTCAGCGTCATTAACTCTGGCTCCCCCAATCCTAGTGGTCCAGAAACCTTCAGAAAACATCACACTTTAAGTATTCTCTACAGATTACAGTAAGAATGCAAGTAGTTTATCGCTGACGCTGCAAGATTTATTCCAGGTTTTGTTATTTTGTTCTTGCACCAATAACGACAGAAATGGCTTAAAAACCTTCTGCTTCAGGGTGACGGTGGCACCAACACCCCCGGAGCTGTATGCAGTGTTTCAGACAGAAGAAACAAGGTGGAGGTGGGTCCCTGTCTAAGAGACTGAATTTGTTCAATTCTGCTTCATTTCTTTAACTTTGACACAAACCTCACAGACGCACCATTAAAGTGTGGAACTGTGCGGCGCTGCTGCTGCTTGAACGCTGCATCATGCTGATGCCAAACTTCCTTCATATATAAAATAAAACCAACACTCATTACTTTTTGCCTGCTGGTGCCCTGCAGCGCGTCGGCTGCCTCCTGCGTACCTGCTCGGCGAACTTGGCCATGTAGTGCTGCAGGCGGCTCTGGTTGTCCGTCTGCTCGCACATCTGGACCAGGATGTCGAAGTCGCAGTATTTCTCAGCCAACGCCGCCACCCACTGGTACTGACCCAGCTCCACTGCAACACACAGCACGGCGCGGCCGGTCATCGTCGCCGGTCCGGTCCACGGCGAGAATCGCTCGCGGCTCGCTCACTCACACAGCGGGGTCAGCAGCTCCGAGCGCCGCTGCACGTACTCCATCTCCAGGCTGTCGTAGCGCTCCTGCTGGGCCCCGGGGGGCCTCTGCTGCTGCAGCGAGGCCAGCTGGGCCACGTAGCCGCCCAGGTACAGGTCCAGCAGCGCCACCAGCTGCTCGCACACGGCGGCGCGCAGCTCCGAGTCGGCGTGCGGGTACACCGAGCGCAGGATGAGGTCGTGCTGGCGGGACAGGACGGTGCGAATCCCGCCGACGCCTCCGGACGCTGGAGGAGGAACGGAGGAGAAGATCTCAGCAGTTCAGCTCTGCAGAGTCCTAAAGCTCATTCTTCATGTCTGCGCTGGTAATGGCGCCTGAAGACTTCCGAGGCTGTGTCGGGGGGATAAAGGCCTAAATATGCAACAGCTTTAAGACTTTTTGTCCATCTTCTGCCTTCATTTTGTGGGTAATTTGCTTTAATTAATAATAATTTGGTTTACAGATACTTAGAAAAGTGAGCAGCACCATTTGTGCCATTGCTGATCAGCATCGCTCATGTGCAACTTCAGACCAAATAATAAATACTGCCAGGACAGAAATGTCGTTTTCTTTTAGTAGTCTGAACCTATTTCATGGACGTATGGATTAGAAAAGTTGCTCCAGATCAGGGGTGTTCAACCTGCGGTTCTGGAGCCACATGTGGCTCTTCAGTCCCTCTGTAGCGGCTCCATGAAGCCTTCACCACATGATAGGTGAATAAACATTTAACTTATTTTTAAATTACTATATGATTTGTTGCTCTTGGTTCAAAAGGGATTCAAAAAAGGTTCAAGTAAAATTGGGGAAAACAGCAAAAACCACAAGAAATGGGAAAAAATGAAAGAACAGCTTAAAAAACCTGAAATGTCTAAAATTTCTAACAAGAAAATGAAATATTGCAGGAATAAAGCAAACAAAACTGTTTAAAAAGAGGCAAAATGGCTAAAAAAAAGACTAAAATTTTTTAAACTGTTGAGAAAAAAAGCTTGAAATGAACAAAACTGTTAAAATAAAATAAGATACAAAAACAGGTTCAGTGTAATAAAACGTTCACTATTCTGAACTGTAGTTAAACTTCATGAATGCATCATAAAGGCCCGTCCATGCTTCACATGTCCGCGTGGGTGCGCGTTGCGCATTGGTCCGCGTGACGTAAAAATCGTCATGAATTCCTGTCCGCTAGGGTCCGCGCGGACCGATCCGCGGACGTCCGCGCAGCAGCCAGAAATTGAGACCGCGTTGCGCATTGCGCGCAGGTCGCGGAAGTGTGCGCCTGCGCCAGAGCGCCATAGCAAACAAAACATGACGGTAAACGTGAAAGTAGACGGAGCTCCAGCCTGATGGCTCCACTTAAAGACACCGAAAGAGTGAAAAACTCGTGGAAAGAGAGAGAGACTGTCTGGAGGGAGGAGAAGGTCTGCAAACAGAAGTGAAAAAGTAACTAATTGCTCCAGCGCCGCTCCGCGATTCAGGAACAGAAAAAAAAGGCTAAATAAACTTTAATACTTAAAGATAATGTACTGACAATGTATGTGCTTAATTTTCTCTAAATAATCCGTAATAAGGAGCGGATAGACAGTCTGTAGAGCCGGAAAAGCTTCTCGAGGCTGCGTGGATCACCGCCTGGACGGGACGCGCACAGCTGAGCTCAAAATGTAGCATGGGAGAAAGCGCGTCCGCATCGGTGGTGCGCGGACCTTCCAAAGCGGACGCGGAAACGCGTACATGTGAAGCATGGACGGGCCTTTAGATCTAGTTTCTTTGTGAAGCTTCCTGAGCTGCGTTCGCCTCGTTTTAAAGGTTAAATGTTCTTTATGGCTCCAGAACAGCCGGACCTGACGGGAAGTCACTGAAAATGGCTCTTTAGGTCATAGAGCAGGGGTGGGGAACCCTGGTCCTGGAGGGCCGCAAACCTGCATGTTTTCCACGTCTCCCTGCTTCAACACACCTGAATCGAATCAAGATTCATGGCCAAGTCCAGCAGAAAGCCAGATAACGAGCCTCATTGCAATCAGCTGTGTTGAAGCAGGGAGACATGGAAAACATGCAAGTTTGCGGCCCTCCAGGACCAGGGTTCCCCACCCCTGTCATAGAGGCTGCAGAACCCAGGTCCTGATGAATTCAACATGGTGTACCGCCCTCTGCTGGACTCACTGAAGAACAACCAGACCAGCCTGAAGGACGTCCGGCAACGCCACAAACTCCAGGAGCGTTTATGTGCATCAAGGAAACGAATTCGGGCCTGATGAATGTAAAAGTTTGAATGTTCTCTGGGAGCTTCCTCCAGATTCTACACTTTCCGGCCGCAACGCCAAAACATGCATTTGCGGCTGAAATATTGCCGTTGTCCTTCCTCGTAAAGTGCAGAGGAGCGTTGGACTGGTTTGGGCGCCGTGCGTCCACGGCTCTCTCTGAGCGATCCTCCTGACCCTCCGGTCCAGCGGGCAGCAGCTCAGCGGGCGGTGGAGGGGGATTCTGTTACCTGTCCACGGGATGAACTCCGGCTCCGCGGCGGCCGACTCAGACGCTCGGTACATGGAGGCCTTGGTCTCTCTGTACTGCCCAGCAGCCTGCAGCATGTCCTGCACACACACCACACACAGATGGGACAACTCGTCTCAGCCGCGCCGCTCTGGAGCAGGGAATCCTGGGAGCTGGGGCGTTCACCTTGATGATGCTGTTGACGGTGAGGACCCCCTCGGCCCACTGCGCCGACTCCACCGGATTGTCCTTCAGGCTTCGCTCCTCCTCCTCCAGCAGACAGTCGAACAGCGAGGAGATCTGCGACACCTGCGAGAGCGACGGCAACCGTCCAGCAACGCGTCGCAAACCAGACCCCGGACCCCCGGCCGCCGGACGGGACCCCCACCTCTCTGAAGAAGACGTCGGCGGCGGTGAGGCTGGGGGGCACGCCGTCGCCGCGGCGCCGCAGCGCCGCCGCGATGGCCCGGTTCACCAGCTCGGCGTGTTTGGTGTGGTGGTTCTTCAGCACCATGGCGGCCTGCAGCTTCTCGGCGTGCTCGCACAGCAGCAGGCGCGTCGCCATGGGAGACGAGCGGACCGTCACCTGACCCAGCCGGTCCAGCAGACCCACCTGAGCACAGAGGGGGGGGGGGGCGGGGCGAGAAGATGCCGTGACGAGCAACGCCAGGAAACCCTCAACTGCACGCTTCACCGACCGTGGCCGTGAGACGACCCACCTGCAGCAGGAAGTCCATGAAGCAGCCGTGAGCCTTCATCTTGTCCTCCAGCTGGTGGAGGATGATGAGGGAGGTGAGGGGGAACCCGGCGCTCTCTGGAAGGGAGAAACACCGACCAGTAAAAACTGTTCCTGGTCTCGTGAAATCTTCGGACCACGTGGCCCCTCCTCCTCACCGTCAGGGACCGACTCGGCCCAGCGCGGGTCTGAGGCCGGGTAGTCGTCCACCAGGTCCAGGTCGATCTGCGTCACCAGGCCGTCCAGCTCGGCGCTGTCCTCTCCGTCGCCGTCCGCGGCGAAGAGCTCGTCCGTGACCGTCTGAGCTCCGACCAGATCGTTACTGAGGAGACAGGAGACGCGCGGTCGCTGTAACGGGCTTCGTTCACACAGCCGAGGCGCTACGCAGAGCTGATCCTACAAGAGCAGCCGGAGGTGTGCCAAAACAAAAACTGTTCACATCTACAGAAACACTGGAACCACGGGACGACCGACTTTCTTCATTATTGAAGAAAGATTTACTGAAGCGCCTTCAGTCTGATTTCCTTCTGAAATCAAATCAATCTGAGCTTTTTTTCCCCTCCAGACAGGAAAACTGTAAATATCCCGACACAAAGATCAAACGGCGTTAAAACCACAGGAGGTTTGGCTGCAGCGGAGGCGGAGCTTCTGAACGTACCGACAGAACTGCAGGAAAGCGGCCTTCAGCAGTTTGGTTTTGTCCTCCTGAGCGACAGTTTCCGCTCTGCTGGGAGTCTCCATCGACGAAACCTTCGAAACGCGACACACTCGTCAGCCTCAAGCAATCCAGATCGGGGAGTTCTGTCCGGCCTCGCTCTCGAACGCAAGCGGAAATGGGTTACTGGTTCGAGACGCCGCCGTACGGACGGAAGACCGCGATCGGCGGCGTTACCTCCGGGGCGGCGGCCAGCGAGGAGCACAGCGAGTCCTCCATCATCTCGGGCAGGATGGAGGCGGTCTCTCTGGCCACCACCGCCACCAGGCCGCTGTTCAGGGAGAAGAACACGGGCAGGTTTGCGCAGCAGCCTCCGCCCCGGACGCCGTCACCTGAACACAGCCGGCCACACACACCAGTCAGAGCAGGACTCTCCTTCAAACGTTCGGACCGCTGGATCGTTTCTGAACGTGTGCAGCACCCGGCGAGTTGAAGCTGATTTTCTCGTCGGGCAGCGCCGCCCTGCTGGTCCCCGTGGAGCAGGCGAACACCAGCTCCTCGCTGTACAGGAAGGCGGCGGAGCCGGGGGCGGGCGGCAGCACCAGCTTGGTCTCCTGCAGGGCCTCCTCGCTCTGAACAAACCAGAACAGAGAGAACACGCCACTTCCACCAGAATCACAGGATCACCGAAGGTTTCCGGGTCTGCCAGCTGAATTCCACCTCATTTCAAATACCGAACCCAAGAGTCAAACTCCAGAGGGAGGAAAGTATCAGATAAAATGAGTAACATTTCATTTTGGCCTACAACTTTACATTTTAATGACACATGTATTAAAAACAAAGAGTCTGATGTTTTTTTCCAGAGTGTAGACGAGCAAGAAGAACAACTAAAAGATCTATCTTCAGATCATAGTCACTACTTGGGCCTGAAGGGCAAAAACAGCCATTCGGACCAGCCCTACCTGGAAGGGGGCGCTGTGCTTGGTGACCTCCACGGTGAACTGGTCCGAGATGGCGGCGCCGCCGTCCTGCAGAGTGACCAGGCAGAAGTAGGCCATGCAGGGACTGTCGGAGGGGTGCCAGGCGGCGGCCAGGACCACCAGGCCGGCTCTGGAAGCACAGCGGGAGCGTCACGGTGCGGCGAGGAGAGGGAGAGCCCAACAGAGCAGCCACGTTTAACAGAAGAACACAACTATTCCAGTGTCTGTGCCGTCGACTGGTGGTCAATAAAATGAGTAAACAGAAAATTCAACCAGAATTGTAGAATCTTAACACGACAGGTTTCCTCCTGCCCTCCGTCGGTCCCTGTCATTATATTCTAAACAGTCTGAAGACGCAGCACTCACTGGCTGAGCTTCATATCCAGGTAAGCCACGTTCACGCCCTCCTTCATGTCCTCGTAGTTGCTCTCTGAGCCCTGCAGGTGAAAATCACTTCAGTGGAGCCACCACAGCCTCTGAGGAAGCTCACTGTGGGGAAAGCTTTAGGAGGCGGAGCCGCTAACTGAAAACCAAAACATACATTTCCAGGATATCAGTGTGGGCTCACCCAGATGGCGTCCGCGATGCTCTCGGCCAGCGCCCTGCGGACGTCCCAGCTGAGGACCTGCTGCTCGGAGCCGTCGTCCAGCTCCCACTTGCTGAGGCTGGAGGAGGTGAGCGTGTAGAGGCAGCCGGTGGCGCCCGTCCACAGCACGCTGTGCAGCTGCAGCGGAGGCACAGCCGCAGAAAAGATGAGAAGACGCCGCGGCCGGGAACCAGAGACGGACGGCGCCGCCTCCAGTCGTGACTCACCGTGTCGTTGGCGGGAGGGGAGAGGATCCCGAACAAGCTGGAGACGCGGCGTCCGATGCCGGAGAGCACGCCGTGCCCCTGCTGTAGAGCTCGGTACTGCAGCTTCCCCGAAGAGTCGGCACACGCTCTCCACAGGTGATTCTTCTCTGAAGACAGGACGAAGCTCCCACCCTGAGAGGACAGAGGGACGGAAACCCAACCTTCACATCCAGGCAGTCCGTCTCCGCTGCGTTCTCTCTGCATCCTCAGGTTGTCAGGGTTGATTTTGAAAAATCTCAGAAAGTCAGCTCACTCTGACAGCAACGACGAAGTTGCAGAGGTCACCGAGGTCCGTCTCGGTCTCCGTGTAGTTGCCCTCCTGGGCCAGGCTGGGCCAGAAACGAGCTGTTCCCTCCACATTTACAGCCAAGACGGAGATGGACTGAACAGCGGCGACTTCCAGAGGAGCGGCGGACGCCATGGCCATGAGGTCTGCCGTGTAGTTATACTCACTGCTGGGCAGCTGCAGCTCTTTGCAGACCGACAGCTGGAAGGAAAAAGACGTGCTGTGAAATATCCGACGACTGCTGCATCGTTTGAAGGCATTTCCTCCTCCTGTGTCCAATCCACGCGCAGCTACTTGGAGTGATATTGGAATACATATTTGTGTTTCTGCTAAATTGCTTCAACACGAAGCTCTCGGTGGACAAGTGAGCCCTCCAGGAACACACTCATGAGTGCATCGTACCTTGGCCACAGCAGTCTGGCAGATCTTCCAGATGATCAGTTTCTCTCCACAAACCATCCAGGCCCAGCCACTCTCATTCACCTTCACCGAGATGTGATCATCAGCTGGAGCAGCAGAACACACACACACACACACACACACACACACACACACACACACACACACACACACACACACACACACACACACACACACACACAGTCAGTGGACAATAACCAGACAGGCCATCTTTTCCCAGACAAGGTGACGTTCTGCTCACCGTCCGCCATCGTCAGAGCCTCCATCACTTTGACGGGCAGCGACGAGCCGAAGGTCTGCACATCGAAGTTGATGGTGTCCACAGCTGCGTGACTCTGCACTCGGGACGGAGTCGACCTACTGGAGACACACATCACAATGTTGCTAAAACCAGCATTTACAACGTCAGGACCGAGTTTTCTTGCTACGCGAATGTCAGATTTCTGCCCTTGACCGACCGGGTGTTTCAGCGCAGTACTTTGTGTTGAATTACATACTGAGGTGAGTTTTAAAGGTCTCCCTTGACTGTGACTTCAGCCTGAAACTGATTTTCGTCTTCCTAAATAGCTGACTGGTCTTTTTGCTTCATATTATGGCAGGCGAAGCTGCGTCTCCTTCTGGCTAATATGAGACTCGTGAAGGTGTTCAGGGCCGTCTCAATGCTTTCTTCACACTGGGTCAATCTGACATATCTACTCATTTCACTACACTTTGTTTAATATACCACCAAATAAGGAGGTCCTCTCCTTCTGTCCCCGCACCCCAGACGGACTAGCAAAAAGCCGTCTCCTCTGAGCCTGGTTCTGCAGGATTCCGACCCACTGTCACTGATGCCTGCTCATGTCTATTTGTTCGGGTTTCTCTGGAAAAGTGCCTAAAAATGACTGTGTTACACTTGGTGCTGTAGAAATAAAGCCAAATTGAAATTGAAGACACTGTCACAGAGAGAAAAAAACCCCCTGCAGAACCAGACTCGGAGGAGACTTTCTGCAGAACCAGACTGGGACGTTCAGGTTGGAATGAGAAGAGGAAGAAGAGCAGACAGACTTGTCTCATATTTACACTCCATGCACCGCTTAACTTGCCAAACCCAAACAAACATCACTGTAACCTCACCGCTACAAACAGTCATAAGCCGCATGTATCCGTTATACCACCGGCTGGAGCTTCACACTCACCCCGCCGCCAGAGGCGTCCTCCGCGGGGAGAACAGCAGGCCGCCGGCCGACCCGGAGTTCTTCCTCCCGGGCGTCCGGCCCTGCTGCCGCCGGACCGGGCTCGGGGCGCCGCGGGGGCTGAACATGGCAGCACTGGAGGCCCGGCTTCACGGACAGCGGGGGGGGGAAAGAAACGGCTGGGCTTCCCTGTTGACAGCGCGAGGAAAACGAAGCGATTCTCACGCGCTCCTCCAAACACCGCGCGGAGCAGGCGCAGGAATTAAACGTCATCACGTATCCCGCCTATTTGTAAAAAGCTTTATTAACAATACAGCACAAGAACAACAGTGAGGATAACTGTAACCACACGATAACAATAATTATTATTAAGTATTACTACTACTACTGTTATTCGTAGTTTAAAATAAAACTAGTAAATAAAATCAGAATTTGAAAAAGAATCCGCTTTAATAGCCAAATTTGTGCATCAAAAGCAAGGGATTTGACTCTGGCTTTTTTTCACTCCTCACCTGAAGAGAAACGATAAAAAACAAACAGTAGCCAGGATAGAACAGAACAAAGAGACGTACTTTTAGGTAAAGGCAATATAAATAAATATAACAATTCTGTAAAAATAAATTACAATATTTAAAATTGTATGAGAATTTTAAAGAAAAGAAGGAAAGAACAGGAAAGAGCAACATTTACAATAACATTTTTAAACGCTGTACAAATTAAAGTCAGATATTGCTAACCAGCCATCAAAATCTGACTCCCTCCACAGATTTCCTCCTGTAATGACTTCATACGTTGTACAGTGGCAGCAGAGATCCAGATGCGCCTGCTGAGAAGGCTTGGAGGCTGTCACTCTGCTATAATGGGGGAGTCAGATTTTATTTCATATTATACAACTGTATTTCTATTCTTTAGTTAACTTAACCAACAAAACATTATCAACAACAATAATTTTTGACTTTATTGATAAATACAATACTTATTCAAAACAACAAACTGTATTTTGGCAACAATATCTTGCACTACAGGGGTGTCGGATTTTGAATAAGGAGATTGGGATTCATGTCAGTGAACATTTTTTTTTTTTTATTATATTATGATGTTAACGGTCCAACTGAAAAAAACCTCGAAGGTATGGAGCGGGTAGGGCATCACACTGCCTCCTGCTGGCGCAAATAGGTCATTACGCTCAAAGTCGGATTGGTTCAGAAGCTGTTCTAAAAATGAACGACAATGAACCCAAAATTACACAAAAACCCTTCAGAAAAAAAAAAACCCAAAAACAATATATGACCATATATTTCAAGTGTCACAATGCGGATTTGTACAATAATGATGAAATATTTTGAGAAATGAAGCCACTGGTGGTGGACATGCAGGTGAGAAGAGCACAATCATGTTCATCGCTGGCCACCTAATAATATTTAACAGAGAAAAAATCATGTTAATGGTTCGCTTCTTAATCACATCAGACTCTAAAACCACAAGCAGCAGTATATGGACAGCAATTTTTTGTTTTTAAATTCTTCAGTATATATAGCTCCTTCAAACCTTAACCAAAACCCATCAACTTTTAACACATTCAGCTTTTCAAACATTTTTAAAAACCTCTTAATTTTTTTGAACAGCCATTAAAAAATTTTTTCATCTTCTTCGGTGGTCAGGGCCGGCTCCAGGCATAGGCGAGCTAGGCAGCTGCCTAGGGCGCAGTGTACAGGGGGTGGGGGGGCGCGTGGCCGTACATGCTGCGCTGCTGTCACAAGCGGGTTCAAGATGCATATTTTTCTCACTTCCACATATTTGTGAGCAGTTGCATACCAGACAACCTCGGGAAATGGTGTGAGTGAAGCCACATGAATACGTAGTGATGCCTGCTCTCACCTGTCCTTAAGGCTTGACACTGATACGGTCAGATCACCTGAGACACATTTTGATACAAGGTGAGAACGAGGCCTAAAGCCTCGCTTCCACAGCTCCAGTACGGGTCGGGTCTGGTCGGGTTGGAGTGTGTTTCCACCGACCATGGTACACAACAACCTTCTTTGCAACAACTGTTACCATCCATTACCATCTGTGACCCCCCGATTTCTTGCTGCCCCTCCGTATGCGATACCTGGCACCATGTCCCAGATATGATAGGGAGGGATTTCAACAGAGCTGTTGGCTGACAGTCCCTAATGTTTTGGAAGTCTGCCATCTTTGAAAAGTTTGTTGGCAATCGGGATGGGCGAGTACCGATACCAGGTATCAGTATCAGGCCGATACTGGCCTTATTTCAAAGTATTGAGTACTTTTGAAGGCTGCCGATGCCAGCTGCCGATACTCAAGGCAAGAAAATCCCATGCGTAGTAAACCCTTGTCGCCGGGAGTTGGCACTACACTGCCGCAGGTTGACTTCTCCATGAGCGTCACATCCTACGCATTGACTACATGAATGAATCTGCGAGAACGGCTGCTCGTCTCACCAAAACTTTGCCGGTGTGGAAATTCTTTTATATAGGTGAAAACGAGCTGAGCTTTGCAGAATGCAAACTCTGCAACGCAAAAATTGCTAGAGGAGGTGCGTGATCATGTTCGTTTACCACCAGTAATTTGTTGAAACACCTCAGGGCGAAGCATGTGGACGAGAGTCTGATGACAGGCTGACGCTGTTGCGTTGGAAAAAAGAAAATTCCTGCAGCAACTCGACAGCAAACTCTGCAGAAGACCGAGAAACTGAAGAGCAGAGATCCGAGAGCAGTAGAAATAACACGAGCAATTCTTTCACTTTAGTTCATACAAAAGCATTAGAATGAGTACATTTAAAAACTTTAGTTTATGTGAAGTGTAAAACTCAGAGAAAGAAGTTTTATCTTGCACTTTAGTTCATTAAAGCAACACTAAGGAACTTTCAGTTTTCGTTGATTTTGGCGACGCAAGTGGACAAAAGCGGTAGTGTTTCGCCTGAAGGAATACTTCAGTTCCCATGAGGCCTAGCGCGTGACGTCGTAAAATGCTGCTCCCGGTGGCATGCTGTCGGACTGAACTCGCCTACATTAGGTGCGTTCGACATGAGAAAGCCAGAGGCAGACCTTTAAAGGTGCCTTAAGGAGTTTGCACGTTTTATGCGAAACAGCGCCCCCTGCAGGCCTTGGGCGTAACGCAGCTTAGTGAAAAACTCGTCCCTGTGGCTCCCGTGCACGGAAGAGGGGGACTCCTTCCTCGCTCGTTTAGTAGCGCTCAAGTAAGATTTAAGTTTCTTCTACCTGTTGGAGTCTGTGTGGAGCTGTGGCAGTGCTAGAAGCCAGTCTGTTCTGACTTTCTGGAAGATCCTGCTCAGTTGTTGCTCACTAAGCATCTGGCGGAGTAATGGCGGACATAATGAAACCTAACCAGCCATTACGTCATTCCTTTCAAATTCTCCCCAAGAAATACAAATTGCCGGACCGGCACTGTGACTTTCAAGTGACAGTTTAGCGCTGTTAGAGGTACTTGTAATGAATATGTCAGGGCACATTGTACACATCATTAAAAATGTGTAACATATTTATGGTGGAAAATAAGTATTTTTAAGGTTGAAAAACTCCTTAATGCACCTTTAAGACTTTTGAGCCGCCCCGCCCAGATTTGGCCCGGCGTCACTGATACGTAGGACCTACGTAGGGCATCGAAAACTCGCGAGATCGGTCACAGAGGAGCCGCTGTGAGCTGCTCCAGAGCAACTCACCGCGGCTACCTGGCCCACCTCTCTGGTTCATACAGGCAGGGGATTGGACCCGAGCCCACTCCTCATCAGTTTGATGACAACACGCTTCATTTGCATAAATAAACACCCAGTCCCGGCTCCAGCCCAATGTTGGGGGGGGGGGGGGGGGGGGGGGGCGCAAAGGTGGCGAAAAAGTAACGGAGCAACAGAAAAACAGAATCCACAGACCAGAAGCCTGTTCTATCATGTCCAACAACGTATGATCATTAATCACATTGCTAAAAAGCACAAATAGTAAAAAAACAAATGATAAAATAACCAGCTCTCATCTTTAGTAGAGCTGGAGCCTCCTCTTTTGTTTTTTGGAATTTTGAATTTTGAATAACACAACACTTCATATTGATTTGACCCAGCCAGCAGAGTTTGCTGCTGTTTTTAAAGCACATAATAGACTGAAAACTTTATTTATTTATTTTTTTTGACTGAGGGGGAGAGGCAGTCTGCCCCCCCTTGACGCCTGGTCCAGCTGCACGCACGCGTCACATGAAAGAAGCCGAAACGTAACTTAAAATTATTTAGTTTTTTTAAATTTTATTTATTTCAGTTAACTGAATATGAATTAACTAGTGCTGTCAATTTTAATCGCGATTAATCCATTGAGGTCTGCCAATTGGGTCAAAGAAAAGAACTAGAGGATAATAGTGGTTTTTCCTGACACTGGGACTGATTTATGAGGATTAGATTCTTCATTGCAATTAATCTGAACTTTAAAAAAGTTAATTGTTGACAGTTCACCATGAATTAATTCATGAATTAATGAATTAATTGCGATCAATGCGATTAAATTGCGATCATTGCGATTAAAACTGACAGCACTAGAATTAACACAATGTGACACACGAAAGAAATTATGAATTCTTTTGCTTTTAATAAGAAAAAAAAATTACCCCTCTGACAGCCAGGGCAAGGAGGCACAGGCGGGGGGCATTGCCCTCCTAATTGACACCCCGGATGACAGGCCTGTAAACACCCCCTACTGTGGGAGTCATGAGGAACACAAACATGGAGAACATAGGGTTGTCTGAGTTGGAGGCAGACTGATAACTCCGCCCCACAGCTGCACTGTCTGCTTCGTCTAGCTCCGCCTACCTCTGGCTTTGCCATCGTGAACGCACCTATTTGTTTCCAGAGGCTGTGTGAAGGACGGATAGCGACGAGGTCATGAATCTAATGGTGGCTAAACGATGTTACGTCATGATGTGACGCATGCCGTAAAGCAGTTCGCACATGTGGAGTTTTTTAGTGTGCAGGGTTCCTACCACCCTCCTCACAGCTGCTCAGTCCAAGTGAAAGCAATACTAGATGACACACGAAAGAAATTATGAAATCTTCTGTTTTTAATAAGAAAAAAAAATACCCCTCTGACAGCCAGGGGGGGAAGGAGGCACAGTGCGGGGGTTCCCTCCTAATTGACACCCCGGAAGACAGGCCTGTAAACACCCCCCATGGTGGGAGTCATGAGAAACACAAACATGGAGAACATAGGGTTGTCCGAGTTGGAGGCAGACTTATAACTCCGCCCCACGGCGCCGTCTGCTTCGTCGAGCTCCGTCTGCCTCTGGCTTTGTCATCGTGAACGCACCTTTTCTCATGTCGAACGCACCTACTGACGCCCTCAGCCCGTGACAGAGGGTCATTCAACTAGTTGTAAGTCGATGTATCATCACAAAAGATATTAAAATGTTTTCTTAAGGTTGAAAAGTTCCTTAGCGTCGGTTTAACAAAACCTTAAAACTCAGAAGGCTGTTTTATCTAGTTCATTTGAAAAATGTTAAAATGAGTTCATTTAAAAAAAGTATATAACTCAGAGTTGTTTGCTTATGTCTTGTACTTCAGTTCATTTGAAAATAAACCTTAAAACTTAGAGAAATTGTTTTATCTGGCACTTAATTTCATTTAGAAAACTGTAAAACTCAAAGAGTTGTTTGGTTTATTTTTCACTTTTGTTATATCTTAAACTCAGACTGTTATCGTTTGGGACATAAACATAGCGGCTGTGCTGCGTTTTTTTTTTTTTTTTTTTACAAATAAAAGTCATTTTTCAAAAATGATCTGTCATTGCATTATTTGAAATTTTATGTAGGGATGTGCGAGTACCGATACCAGGTATCGGGCCGATACTGGCCTTATTTCAAAGTATCGGGTACTCGTGAAGGCTACCGATACCAGCCGCCGATACTCACGGCAAGAAAACCCCACACGTAGTAAGCCCTCCTCGCCAGCAGGTGGCGGTAGTGCAACCAAATGGGATGCAGGCTGCCGACATACATGAAAGAGGAAGAAGCTCCTCTCTGGAGCGCTGACAGGCGCAGGGCTACACTGCAGCGGGCTGATTCTCCATGAGTCTCATCCAGAGCAGAGACAACAGGATGAATCCAGAACGGCTGCTCGTCTCACCAAAACTTCACCGGTGTGGAAATTCTGTTATATAAGTGAAAACGAGCCGAGCTTTGCAGAACGCAAACTCTGCAATGCTAAAATTGCTAAAGGAGGTGCGCGATGTTGTTCATTTACCACTAGTAATATGTTTAAACACCTCAGGGCGAAGCTTGTGGACGAGAGTCTGACGCTGTTGTGCTGGAAAAAAAGAAAACTCCTGCATCAACTCGATGGCAAACTCTGCAGAAGACCGAGAAACTGAAGAGCAGAGATCCGAGAGCAGCACAGAGAACACCAGCAACTCTTTAAACTAAGGAGTTTTTCTATCTTTGACTTTAGTTCATAAAAAAATCATTAAAATTAGTATATTTAAAAACCTTAGTTTATGTAAAGTGTAAAACTCAGAGAAAAGTGTTTTATCTTGCACTTAATTTCATTTAAAAACCGTTAAAATAAGTTCATTTTAAAAAGTGTATAACTGAGAGTTGGTTGTTTACGTCTTGTAATTCAGTTCATTTAAAAAAAAAAAAAATTAAAATTCAGAGAAATTGTTTTATCTTGCACTTAATTTCATTTAAATAAGTGTAAACTCAGAGTTCTTTGTTTTCTTTTTCAGACTATTATTTTTGGATGGCTGGGCTGCCTTTTTATTAGAAATTTCTTTTTCAAAAATAATTTGTCATTGCATTATTTTAAATTTTATGTATATAAAGTATTGGTATGAGTATTTGGTATCGGTGAGTACTGAAGATGGAGTACTCTTGGTATTAATACTTGGTATTGTTTAAAAAAAAGTGGTATCGAACACCCGTAGTCATCAGAAAACACTTCCTTAGCTGCCAAACTTCAAAAGTCTACCGAACACTGGTCTTCTCGGGAGGTGCAGCTGGAGAGAGTTAAGTTTGATGCCAAGTAAAACCATGACTGGTTCTGTTCGGTTTATCCAGGTCTGACAAAACTGAGATAAAATGAATGTTCAATACCTACAATCGATTAAACGTTAAACCAGACAATTTAATGATCACTTCAGTTTACACTTTTAAAGAGATCAAGAGTGAGTATTTAAATGTCTGATTAGGCTTTTGCATGATTGAAAACATTGATTCCATTAATTCAAACATCAATAATCACAGCAAATGAACTGCAGTCCCATCACTGATTGATCTGTAGACTCTCCTTCATTAGACTCTTGTTTTTCCTCAAAATGTGAACAGAATGAAAACCCCAGCCCAGATCCCAGCTCCCTCCTGACTTCAGACACCTGCTTAGTTCACAGTCAGTCCACTGAAGCTTCATAAACATCAATATTACTCTTTCATATGTTTCTTTTAGCCGGCGTTAACTGATTTTCCCGCTTCTTTGCACAAATGACTGCAGTTGGCGCGCAGTCTGACGGTCAGACCAGTTCCCCTCAGAAACTCGACCCCCACCCTTCAAGCAGCGAGGACTGGAACCAATCACAGCCAGGGGACAGCGCAGCAGCATCTCCATGCAGCCTGTATAAAGAGGACCGCTCCAGCGGGATCCGCATTCTGCTGTGAGGAGAGAGAGAGAGAAAATGCCTGAACCATCCAAACCCGCGCCCAAGAAGGGCTCCAAGAAAGCCGTGAGCAAGACCGCCGGCAAAGGAGGGAAGAAGAGGAGAAAGACCAGGAAGGAGAGCTACGCCATCTACGTGTACAAGGTGCTGAAGCAGGTCCACCCCGACACCGGCATCTCGTCCAAGGCCATGAGCATCATGAACTCGTTCGTCAACGACATCTTCGAGCGCATCGCCTCGGAGGCGTCTCGCCTGGCTCACTACAACAAGCGCTCCACCATCTCCTCCAGGGAGATCCAGACCGCCGTGCGTCTCCTGCTGCCCGGCGAGCTGGCCAAGCACGCCGTGTCCGAGGGCACCAAGGCCGTCACCAAGTACACCAGCTCCAAGTAAAGCGCTCTGCTGCTGCAGTCGAAACCCAAAGGCTCTTTCAAGAGCCACCCACTTCCTCTGAAGAGCATCTGACTATGTCAAACTACAAAACACGGCGGAAAATCGTATGCCAATTGCAGAGATATGAGAGCCAACTTTAGGTCAGTTCAATAAACCATTCCATGTCCCAGCAATATCTTAAACCTGTATCAATGAAATGAATAGGTGGAACCGAAAAGTTGTCACTGTATATAATTAAGACGAACCTTAACGATACGGTGGTGGAGAGGATGTCAGCTGCTGTTGATGAAGAGATGGAAAGGAGTGCAGTAGTTCAACATGGAAAAACAATTCCAGCTGTATTCAGAGCCCCTGCATCTGAAACCTTTAAAGAAAGCATGGAGGGAATATTTTCCTGTCAAAGCTTGTCAGAGGACTATTTTCCTTTTGTGGAGATCTCAATATAGAGTCACATGCAGGGAAACTCTGGGATCTGGTCAAATTCAAAGTTTTACAGAATGGATTTAAAGCAACAACCAATTCAGAAATTGTTTTGTAACACAGAGGATTATAACTTCAGAAGAAAACCTATTTATAAAATGACATTGTGTTTGTTCAAAAAGGGAAAGTATGTGTGTTCCAGTTGTTGGTGTGGATTTATTGAATGGGTCTGGTGAGGGAAGTAAAAAATGCTCAAAGATAAATTGTTAAAAAAAAAAGATACAAAAACTGTTGGGGAGATATGGTTGAGGATGGGTTGTGTGAAGGGCTGATTTTATCTGTTTATTATTTTAGAAAACTCAGAGTGGATAATAATTTAATGAATGTGTATATATTTAATTTGGGGATTGCTGCTTACATGTTTATTTTTGTATGTAAAGTGTTTTGAACGCTGTTTAATTCAGTTTCAATTAAAAAATGGGGCAGTCAGTGTTAGTGTCACTTTCACTTCGTCCTGCTCCTTTTCAGACGCTGTTCTTTTTTGCTTGTAATCGATAATTTGTTTTTTATATTTTTTTTTATTTTCAAAACAAATTTAAATTCAAAATCCCACATTCAAATTCGAGAGAAATTGTAGAGAAGACTTAGTCATCAAGCAAAAGCGTCAAATTTCTTTCATTCAACTTTGTCCACTGATCTTCATGGTTCACGGAAATACTTGATTCATCCCAGAGAAATATCCCTGATCGACTGTGACTTGCACACACTTCAGAAAATGTCCTGATCGGACCTGAAAATCACAGGTACAGCTTAAACACATCAATGGATGGATTTGAACACTGAATGTGACCCACACAGCTGAAAACTGAGCAAAAGAACATCGGAATAAAACACTTCTAACAATGTGAACAATTTGTAACTTCAAATGTTACAGATGATATGGACAATTGCAATGAAAACCACTTTTATTTAAAATATATTTTGTGTTGAAATGGATGACAATAGGCAGTCAAATGATCTTGTGAAGCTGTCAAGAGATGAGTTTTAGTCTTCATTATATAAATTCGCTTCTCTTTGTCATCGGTCTCCAGGCTGCGCGCCTTTTTTAACAAAGAAAGAATGAACATATTAAAATCCACTTGAGAAACCACGGCGGGCTTTGTTCTGATTGGTCAGATGGTCTGAGTGGAGCCGCTCCTCAGGCTGAGCTGCTGATTGGAGGACGGTTGATTCAAAGCGTCTCATTGGTGCGTCCCGGACTGCCTCGCGCTCTCTGCCCTCTTATAAAGGACACTTGGTCACGAAGCGCCTCACTTTCTCAGAGAATCAACTCCAGAGAACAAGAAGAGAAAATGAGCGGCAGAGGAAAGACCGGCGGTAAGGCCAGAGCCAAGGCCAAGACCCGCTCGTCCCGTGCGGGCCTCCAGTTCCCGGTGGGCCGTGTTCACAGGCTGCTCCGTAAAGGCAACTACGCGGAGCGCGTGGGAGCCGGAGCCCCCGTGTACCTGGCGGCCGTGCTGGAGTACCTGACCGCTGAGATCCTGGAGCTGGCTGGAAACGCCGCCCGCGACAACAAGAAGACCCGCATCATCCCGCGTCACCTGCAGCTGGCTGTGCGCAACGACGAGGAGCTCAACAAGCTGCTGGGTGGAGTCACCATCGCTCAGGGCGGCGTCCTGCCCAACATCCAGGCGGTGCTGCTGCCCAAGAAGACCGAGAAGCCGGCCAAGGCCAAGTAAACGTCCGAAGACCCTTCAGCCTTCAAACGAAACGGCTCTTTTAAGAGCCACCCACTTCTCACGAGGAGCAGTCAGTGTCCTACAACTTTACTATTATAAAGCAAGAGAAACATAATTAATAATGAAAAACATTTCACTCGTCTCCTGGGTCTCCTCTGCCCCGCATTTCCATAATGTCTCCCACATCATCTCAACACACACACTAAATTTAAACTTGATTTGAGATAATTTAGAACTCTCTTTGGTGCTGGTTTGTGGAGTGGAATCGTTAGTTTATAATCCATCAGTCTGGGTTACTTTAGGCAGGAAGAAATTCACATGAATTGGTTTGATCGTGCTGAAATGACATGCCTGTTTAATAAGTAATCAAACTTTCATCTATAACTGGCACATTTTTCTCAAAAAAAGTGGAACACCTGCATTTTGGAATAACTAAGAAGTTATTGGACAATGTAAGTGATTAAAGTAGTGTTCAAGAATTGTATTATAAAATAAAACATTATTACACAATGAGGTGAAAATGTACAAAATTGTCACATATTGCACCATGATTACAAAATGCAGCACAACAACATGTTTGGACACTAACATTAAAATCCATAGTCATTCTTTCAGCTTATTTATAAAACCCCAAACATATTTATTCACAGTTACACAAAGTGGTGGAACTACATGATTTCAAGTGATGAGGTGATTTTTCCAGAGGTGGCCAGCATCAGTATCGTTTATGTCAAGAAATTACTTTGGGCATCTTTACTTATTTTCCTTTCAGAAGAAAACGATTTTGAATTGATTGGAATCAATCACCACAATCATTCCATTTGACAAATATTCAGATGTACAAGTTTCCATTTTAGTAAATTTACAACAGAAGAATCCCTCATTTATGAATCAAATACCTTCCAAGGCTTAATTATTTGTATTTTTTTTAATTATTTATGATGAATCATGTTTGATTTTTGTTGTTTTGATGTTTGATTTTGTTTTATTTTCTCACACGAGTTAACCCCACACATCACAATGCAGAATGTTTTTTTTTAAAGAAGTTTAATGAAGTTAATTGTTTTTAATGCAGTCTAAACTTTGTGAACCTTAAAGTTTTGGTTTTCTTTTAAAATTGTAATCTTCTCTTGCACAAAACTTTTCTGGTATGTTATAATAGGCTATATTTTGCCTTATGCATAATTTCAATGGTTTTAAACTCTGTAAGATCAGTAAATTGATTTTTAAGTTTAGTTCATTTGACATGCTGCAATTGTCAATAAAATCCAGATATTTGCCTTAAAAATGCAAAAAAGAAAGGAAAACAAGTTAGAGATTCAAATGATTTGATATGTCAAAATGTTTTGTGGCGCAACTTATCAATTCCACAGTTTAAAATCAAGACATTCCATCGTTTCCTCAGGGGATTTATGGTTGTTATCTGTTTTATAATTGAAAAAAAAAGTATCTGAATACTGTGAAAGACATGTCAGAGGGAAATGGGGACTGTAAACCCTCAACTCCATCCTCTCAACAAAGTAAAAACTAAGGCCACTAAACTTATGACTTTAATCACAAAAACAACCCTATTTCTTGTTTATGGCTTTATGTTCAACTGTTTTCCTCTGGATACCTAATATTTGAGCAGTTTAAAGTAGTGTTAGTGAGATGTGCTCCCAGCTGAAGTCAGAAAGGAGCTGCTGCGCTCTGCTTCCGCCTCCATCACTGTGTTTGCTGCTCCGACAAAATGACCATTTTATCATAAAGTGGTGATCAGCGGTGGAGGCTTTCTACTCACACTCTATGAACAAACATGTGCTGAAGCTGTGGGATGTGTTTCCGTGGATGATTGTAGTGTCCGAATGTATTTTCTGACAGGAAAGAGAGAGAAAAGCCGCTGCGAAGCGCTGAGCTCCGGACTGAATGAGTGACTTCTGAAGGCTCCAGGAACGAATCGCAGAGATCCTGAGAAGAGAATGTGAGCTGAAGGTGAAGAGACAGCAGTCCGCTGTGGACTCGTCCACTTTCAGCCCTCAGCGATGCTCACAAAGCCGTCTGGAGCTCTTTATTCTCCCGACAGAAAACACAAGTGAAGCCTGTTCAGCCTGCGCGCCGGAGCCGGGCGCCGGGCTGAGTCTCCACGGTTCTCATGGTGTGTTTAAGTCCCGCCCGCTGCTCGGAGATTCTCATCTGTGCTCGGACTCTCGTTGCTCCGCGACTCGAAATCTGACCAGCGTGTTATTTTGGAAGAATGGCAGAAGAAGCTCCAGCCGCCGCCCCCGCCGCCTCTCCGGCAAAGCCCAAGGCCGCCAAGAAGAAGTCCGCCCCGAAGAAGCCTCGGACCGGCCCCAGCGTGAGCGAGCTCATCGTCAAAGCTGTGGCCGCTTCCAAGGAGCGGAACGGCGTGTCGCTGGCCGCCCTCAAGAAGAGCCTGGCTGCCGAAGGCTACGATGTGGACAAGAACAAGGCCCGCGTCAAGACCACCGTCAAGGGCCTGGTGGCCAAGGGGACCCTGGTCCAGACCAAGGGCACCGGGGCCTCCGGCTCCTTCAAGATGAGCAAGAAGGCTGAGCCCAAGGCCAAGAAGCCCGCCAAGAAAGCGGCTGCCAAAGCCAAGAAGCCCGCCGCCGCCGCCAAGAAGCCCAAAGCGGCTAAAAAGCCCAAAGCGGCCGCAGCCAAGAAGACCGCAGCTGCTAAGAAGTCTCCCAAGAAGCCCAAGAAGCCCGCGGCCAAGAAGGCAGTCAAGAGCCCCAAGAAGCCCGCCAAGAGCCCCAAGAAGAAGGCCCCCGCAGCCAAGAAGGCTCCAGCAGCCAAGAAAGCTCCAGCAAAGAAGGCCGTCAAGCCCAAAGCCAAGAAGACCGCGGCCAAGAAGAAGTGAGCTCTCACTGTCCAACGTCCAACCTCAGCAAAGGCTCTTCTAAGAGCCACCACAGCTCCTCTACAGACACCAGTCCTCCCCGCCAAACACTGTCACACAAGCATGACGAGCCAACTGAACACTTCTCTGAACGGGACTCACGTTTATTATCTTTATAGATCTTTACAATTAAACAAGTTTCTTCCAAGTCTGTTACAAGACAGTTCGACCTAAGAAAATAGGATAAGAAAGGGCAACTTGCATTCGTGTAGTTTTTATATAGATGGAAGTCAAACTGCACCCAGAAGTTATTTCAGGAATTATTTATTTATACCCTTTGTTTCATTGTAATCCTTCCTCAACTCTATTCAATCACCACATCATATAATTTAGGAATAACTCAAGGCGAAAACTTCAAAGGCCCAATCAACATTTATATGTTTCCTCAATGAACACATTTTTTCTATGAACATGATTTACACTACAGAGTCACAGATCACAGAACATTGTTCTTCCTTTTTTTCTGAAGTTGCCACAGAAAAGCTTGGTGTATTTCAGTTTCTGCCCTGAGATAATTCTCTGGGGTAAAAATAATGAACGCAGTTTAATTTAGTGAAACTTGGCGCTCATCGCACAGCAGAGGGGGAGACAGACTGTCCTCCAATCAGCAGCTCGCTCTCAGGTGGGCGGGGCTTCTCCTCCTCCTTGTGACCAATGAGAAGACGAGACGTCACCGCGTCGCCGCTGCTCCTCCTGCTTAAGAGCAGCGACTCTCCGCTCCATCTGCACTTCTCTTCTCAATCCGTGAAGAAAACAGCTCCAGAAATGGCTCGTACCAAGCAGACCGCGCGTAAATCCACCGGAGGCAAAGCTCCCAGGAAGCAGCTGGCCACCAAGGCCGCCCGCAAGAGCGCCCCGGCCACCGGCGGAGTCAAGAAGCCTCACCGCTACAGGCCCGGCACCGTGGCTCTGCGGGAGATCCGTCGCTACCAGAAGTCCACCGAGCTGCTCATCCGCAAGCTGCCTTTCCAGCGCCTGGTGCGAGAGATCGCTCAGGACTTCAAGACCGACCTGCGCTTCCAGAGCTCGGCCGTCATGGCCCTGCAGGAGGCTAGCGAGGCTTACCTGGTGGGCCTGTTCGAGGACACCAACCTGTGCGCAATCCACGCCAAGAGGGTCACCATCATGCCCAAAGACATCCAGCTGGCCCGCCGCATCCGCGGAGAGAGAGCTTAAACTGTACTGGCTGCCTGCGCCACAAAACGCAACAACGGCTCTTTTAAGAGCCAACCACACGCACTAAGAGCTGCGTCCCCACGTGACTTGTCACACTCGGGTGTGCTAGTTTAATCAACGAACTGTGCTGACGTGTCTATCAACATGAATAAGTAAGTGGCTGGATGCACAGGAAACGCAAAGTTGTCAAAGTCCATCCGACACAAAAACAGCTTGTTTACGGATCTTGCTACGTCTGGAGCAATAGCGTCACCTGGTGGCTGCACAGTCGCCAACCTGAACTGTTGTTTGTGTCAAGACAACCGTTAAAAACGCAGCTTTGTATCAGCGCGCTCCGCTGGATGACTGGGAGCTGTCCATGGTCCTGATCTTCATGTCTCTGGTTTCGCTCATGGAAAGTTGGTCTTTCGCTGTTTCGTGGAGGCCCGTGAATTTTAACTGATGCCAATATTTCTGATCAGCAACTCATGTTGAGTAACGAGACAACTGTCAGAAGGTGGTTAGTTTCAATGTATGCATTTATAATGAATTTTTTGTAAATACAGACCTTAGAATTTGCATATCAACTGCATGTGATAAATATGTTTCAAAGCATTTTCATTTCTTAAAAAATTAAAACACGACAGAGGGTAGTGTGGAAACATACATGCAATTTATCGGTTTATATTTTTAATTTCTGGGAGGAAGAGCTGGAGGAAGTGTCTGGAGACAGGGAAGTCTCGGCATCTCTGCTTAACTGCTGACCCTGCAACCCGGTCCGGATAAGTGGTGGAAAATGGATGGATGGATCATTGATGGATGAATATTTTTAATTTTGAGGGTTAGAAAAGATTCGACAAAGAACAATAGTCTTAAAAATAATCACCTTAATGTCCAGTTTAATTGTTAAATTATCATTACCATGAATGAAATGGAAATTTGTGAACATAAACTCTAAGACTCAGCATCTTTTAATGTTTTCATCATTGAATAAATATTTTACAGCTAGTTGAACATTTTCTCTTGGATGTGGATTGAGAAAAAAAACAATTTTGTATTTTTTCTTACTCTATTTTGAGATGATTCTTCAACTCCTGACCTTTTCTGACTCCAGATTCAAATAATCGGAACTACTTTTGAATATTTGTTAATGTTACATATTAGCATCTCATTGTAAAGTTTCAGAAGTTTTTTCAGTAGTAGTTTCCCATGGAAACAAGTGAACGACAAGAAATCAAGAAATGAAACAGTTATGTCATCAGTTTCTGACTAATTAAATTTTATAACAGTGCAAAAGCATTGCTCATTTGGTTGGTTCAATTCTCCAACTCCCCCTGTCCATGTGCTGAAGTGACCCTGAGTGTCACTGAACCCCAAACTGCTCCCAGGGGATGGATTGAGCACCTTGCACTATTGTCAGCTGCTGCTGTATTCTGCTCATGTGTTCACAGAATGGAGATGAAGTTTTGGATGCATGGTTGCCTATGTCAGTAGTGTTAAGATTTACTGCTGTGGTGTTGTGAATCCTTTGTTATTAATGTTTGTCAAATCAAATCAAATCAAATCAATCTTAATTTATGAAGCATATTTCAAACATAAAAGCAACACAAAGTGCTTTACAACATTTAAAAAGAAGAAAAACATTACAAAATAAATCCATCCCTCTCACCCACAATATATACATATTTACACACCACACACACGTGCACACATATGCACACTCACAGGAGTTACATTAGGGAGGCATGGCATTGCACTTTGGATCAGAGAAGATGCTACCATTGGGGCCATTCACACCGGGAGGAGTCACAGGCCAGGACCACTGAGGGTGCCGGCAGACAAGGGTCAGCCCACATCAGAGTGGGGCACCCTCCAACCAACCGGGGCCAAAGGGACCCGTGCAGCACTGCCAGCAGCAAACCTGAGGTAGTCCCCAGTGTGAAGGACCCCTCTGAGGAAACACTGGGGTAAAAAAAAAAAAAATTATATATATATATATATATATATATATATATATATATATATATATATATATATATATATATATATATATAAAAGAGAAGACAGGAATGTATAATGCTTGAAGTACAATAAATAAAATGCATTTAAAAAGATACAAAGCACCTACATTATGAAATAACTAAGTAAGAAAATGAAAAAGGTCAGCAAAAATCCTGATTAAAAATGTGTTTTTAATTTTCCTTTAAATATGTGGACAGTCTCTGCGGTCAAGAGGTTCTCCAGCAGGCTGTTCCACAGGCGGGGGCCGTAGTGGCAAAAGGCGGCCTCACTGTGGGTCTTGGTTATGGCTTTTGGGACACACAGTAGGCCATACCTTAAAAACAGATTGGTTAAATAAAAAGGAGCAAGAATGTTAAAGGGGCTGTATCATGCTTTTTTAGCTAGTCCAAACCCTGGATTAATGGAGTCAGTTAACACACCTGAATCTATTTATTCTCTAATCGCCAAGCAAAGAGCAAAGCCCAGGAATGAGCCTGTTGATGCCAGCAGGTGTGTTGAAACAGAGAAAGAACAAAAACATGCTGGATAGGGGCTCCCCAGGAACAGGGTTGGAGACCTCTGCGCCAGACCATCCGCCCGGCTCTCCTGCTTCTCCCAGGAAACGCGGAATCGTGCGAGCGCGATCTCCTCTTCTCCGGGTGTGCACGGCTCTGTTTACAGTTTCTGCGATTGGCCTCGCTCATACATAAAACTTGTTTTCCAAAACAGTTCCAGTTTCATGATGTCAGACTCGCCATCGGTAAGTACTAGCTCAGAAGCTCACCGGCTACATAAACACTCTGAATGCACACGTGCAAAAGGGAGAAGCTTATTGGGCGCAAGCATGTAGAACCGCCTTATGAAAGCAGCTCATCAGAATGATTGACAAACAGACCCACCAATTATTTAGGTGATCCACCCAGAAATCAAAGCAAATAGAAAATCCTGTATTACACCTTTAACTGTTGACTTTTGGTTCATTGATCCACTGAAATTATCGAATCGACAAAGATGGAATGCCAGTGGGATTCAATAAGCTTTTGACGCCTTCCTACTTTCTTTCGGACATGTATAACAAGAGGACTTATCTCGTATTTGGATGTTGTTTTCTTTTGTGTATTTCGGGTATTTCTTTTCTTCAAATTCTGTTTTCAAATTATTCATGGTTTAACTGTATTGATACGTTTGAAATAAAGTTCAATTTAAAATTCAAATAGTTGATTCAGGCAAGCTTCACAGTTCAATGATGACTTGAGGATTGTTTGTTCATGGTGATATTTAAGTGAGGAGTGTGTTTTAAGTGTTGATATTATAGTATTCTAATGAACTGAAAGTTATGACAATATACATTAAAGGGGCTGTATCATGCAAAATTCACTTTTTGTATGTTTTAACCTTGTTATATAGTTATGTACTCACCAAAAAGTCTACTGCCTGTGTTAAGTAAAATAATGGAGACTGTGGTCTGTGAGCAAATTAGAACTTATTTTTCCTTAAATAATTTAACCACGGATTACCAACATGCATACAGGAAAGGCCACTCCACAGCGACTGCCCTAGCTCAGATGGCAGATGATTGGTTAATGGATATAGAACAAAAGAAATTAGTAGGAGCAGTTATGCTGGACTTTACAGCTGCTTTTGATATTATTGACCATGAAATATTGATTAAAAAGTTAGAATGTTCTGGGTTTTCACAGTCATCAATGTTATGGTTGGAAAGTTATTTAACAAATAGAAAACAACAGGTTTTTTTCAACGGCAGTTACTCTGATGAGAGGGAGGTCAGCTGTGGAGTGCCTCAAGGGAGTTGTTTGGGGCCGTTATTATATACAATCTATACAAATGATTTACCACTAGTACTAGATAAGGCTACTGTATCAATGTATGCAGATGACTCTACAATTTGGTTGTCGGCTCCTAAATGCTCAGAGCTAAATACGTCCCTACAGCAGGAATTGCTATCTGTGGTGGAATGGATAAGGAAAAATAAGTTGATACTTAATGTATTGAAGACAAACAGTATTATATTTGGTACAACATATACTTTACAAGAACAGCCTGAATTGAATCTTTTTATAAATAATGTGCCTGTAAAACAAGTACAAGAAACAAAATTACTTGGTGTTGTGTTAGATAATAGATTATCATGGACTAGACATATTGATAAGATGGTATCCAAGATGGGAAGTGCTGTTTCTGTTGTGAAAAGGTGTGCAGCTTTCATGTCACTAAGTGTAATTAAACTAGTCTTGCAATCTCTAGTATTATCAGTTCTAGACTACTGTCCAGTAATCTGGTCTAGTACGTCACAAGAAAATATAAAAAAGTTGCAAATTGTACAAAATGGAGCAGCAAGAATAGCTTTGCATTGTGGTTACAGAACAAATATCATAGCTATGCACAAGTGTTTGGACTGGTTATTGGTAAAGGAAAGATTATTGTATTCGTTACTGGTTTTCTTTAGAAACATTTTAATCACAAAAAAACCCCATCAATCTTGTATAAAAATGTATATTTTAGTTCAGTTACACATAGCTATGCAACCAGACATGCTACCAGAGGAAATTTTACATTACCTAAATCAAAAACAAATACAGTTAAATGAATGATTATGTATAGAGCTATGCAAGAATGGAATAAACTACCAGAAAATATTACACAAGAAAACAGCAAAATAATTTTCAAGAAGTTGGTCAAAAAACATCTGTGTATAATAGAGACTTAATATGGGTCAACTGGAATTACAAGTATTACTTAAAATTGCACCTTTGAAACGGATATGGTTCCTGGCATAAACAGTAAATGAATGGGTGACTGTCAAATCTGATTTGAATTTTAATTGTTACATCAGGGTTTTTGCTTCAAGGGTGTTTAAGTGTAAGATGAAAGGGCAAAAGAGATTTGAGTTTTTGTGTGACCAATGTGCATAATATGTGTGGATCTACATAGATATGATATGTGAATGTTGTGTATCTCTGCTGACCTGGGAGCGGTCTTGTATTGTTTGTTGTTGTGTTATGTAGTTTTTTGTGTTTTTGTTTTTGGAATTTGTATATGGATTGTTTTGTAGATAATGTGGCTGCTTTGACACATTGTGAAGATGTTGTATGGACCCCAGGAAGAATAGCTTTGGCATTGCCATGCTAATGGGGATCCAAATAAATCAAATCAAATCAAAAACACCCCCAAAACATTTTTTTCCTTCGTGCCTGCGTGTTGGAGCTTTCCTGGTGTTTCTGCTGCTCGGAGAGGCAGCCCCTCCCGCACCCGTGAAAACGCTCTGTTTCCCATGTTCATGTCACACGGTGAAGATGGCTCCCCTGAGCCCCCCTCCCGCAGGCCCTCGGCAATCAGCGTTGCTGCTTTTTGTATCTCCGATTTCGAGGATAAACTTTAACCATCGTCTGAAAGCAACAGTCAAACAAGAGCAAGATTCTGAAGGGTCTGCGCTTGGTGAGTTTCTAACAGGAAAAGACGTTTTCGCGTGTCTTTGTGTGTAAAGAAGTTAGAGCTAAAGAGCTAAAGCTAGCTAGCGTATTTGTTTTGAAGCGCTGATTGGTTGAAGTAGCTGTCAGTCAAAGTCCACAGAGGGAGAGGCGGGATTTTCAGTGAAACAGAGCGTTTTCTCTTCCGGGTTTCAGAATTAGCCCCAGAAAATCTTTTATTTCACACAAAATGACTTTTCCTTAGTGCCAAAAATAAACTATTACCATGTTAATGCCATTTCTAGGATTTGGACGAGCTAAAAAAGCAGGATACAGGCCCTTTAAAGCTCGTGTCCGGAGTTTCCATTCATTTCTAACTTATGTATTCAACAGAGTTCAACAGAGCTTAAATGTGTCAGTCTAGTTCGATACTACAATATTAGCATAAAGCAATCTAAAAATTTATTTTTGAGCTCCACCTTCGTCTCATAGACCCCCATGTTATCCGAATAAACGCTGGTCAGCTTCAGCCAATAGATTTCGAGCTTCCGCATTCTCGTGTTGTCAATCAAAGTGTGCAGAGGAGAGTTAGCTCCGCAGCAGCCGGACCGCTCACCTTGGATATATCCACTGTCTGCTGAACATCCACCGTAAACAGCTCAACATGGAGGATGCGGAGGCTCTCATTTTCACCTGACGGATAATAGCGTGCACAATTAAAGGGGCGTGGTTTGGTCGCTCATGAAAGCAGAGGGAGGGCGGAGCCTCGAGATGTTGGATTAAAAAAAAAAAACCTCTCTCTTTCAAAACTCCAGACACGAGCTTTAAGATAACAGCAATGATGTGAAGGGGTAGGATTAAATAAGTGTTTCTTCTTATTATTCCTTTTCATTCATGTGAAAGACTTGGGCGCACATGGTGATGACTCTCTCATATTGTTTGTTTCTGACTAAACTGTGACATGCTGGTTGTCCTGGCGTACGCATCTCCCCCCAAGTTAGTTGTAATCATCCACTGTCACAGCCGTTGTATAGTTGAAAAACAAAAGCAATGTTTATTCCACAATTGTCACAAGATCCACGGGATGATGAACAAAACACAAAAAGGACACGGTAAGAAACCGTGCGACTCCACAGCTGGTGAAACGTCTACCTCTTGCAGCTCACAGCCAAGCGAACCGGAAGTACGGCGGTGCCCGTTCTTAAAGGGCCAGCTACCCAATTAACGTGGCTGACACCAATAAACGAAATGGGCAACAAAGAGAGCAGAAAATGTCAAATCCTGAACAAATGAAAATAATAAGAGATCCATCCTTGCTCCCTACATTGTTTATGTAACTGGAAGTCTGTTTTTCTTTTTGTCATTGTTCAATTACTTTTGACATGTCCGGAGTAAGGCTCTCAAGTCAAATTAATTAGTGCTATGAAAAGTTTGGAAAATAAAGTGAGATTCTGTCTCTACTCAGCAACTGTTGATTTTTAAAAGAAGTGGACTACTTTTACATGCCTGAAAAAAAAATCCCTCTTCAAGTATTGGACAAATGTACTTGACGACAGTGAGGTACTTGTAATTTGTTGCTTCCATCACAGCTTTGCTCATCTTTCTGAAAGATTCATGTGTATTAATGTTCTCACACAAAGAATATCTTTATGTTAAGACAGCATCGCACATACTGACGGTGCCCAGTGATACTTGGTAAAGACAGCCAGATCAAAGGAGCTTTTCCACAAAACTTTGATGTTTAGAAATAAACTGCAAACTGAAAACATCCCCCCCCCCCAAAAAAAAAAAAAAGAAGGCAAAGCAGGTGGGCCTCATCACTGCTGATCAGAGGGCTGTGGTGGTGCAGAGGCATGGTGGGTTCAAAGAAAGTGGAGACTCAACAGGTGAGTGAAGGGCACCATGGGAGAGTGAGGGGACACAGGTGTGTTGTAGTGTGGCCATTCAACGAAATAGTGAAAGGTGTCATCCCCGGCAGGACAGCCAGCTGTGTGTGGTGGGCTATATCATGATGGGTGGAGGAATACCTGTGGAAGGCACTGCGGAGTGGCATGAAGGTGCAAATCTGTGTTTAGCATTCAATAATAATAACAACAACAATAACAATGTTTTTCATAGACCTTTTCTGGACAATGAAAGGCCCTTTACAATTGCATTATTCATTCATTCATTCCATACCATTAATGGTAAAACATTCAGGATCTTTATCATTGTTGATTTTCACATATTAAAAGACATGGTCAAATGTACTGAGCTTTCTTTGGCTCTTGGAATACTCTGGTTGACAGCTTTGCCACTGAAAAGAAAGAATACGCTATCAAACAATAGTGTCCATATATCTTGTTACAACTGAAATCAAACAATATTTAATTCTGAACGACCTGACTGTCTTAGTTGTCAATGGAAAAGCCGTTCAGTATTTACTGTCAGAATGATAGATAAGATAGACAGATAAAAACTGTATTAATCTCCCAAGGGAGAAATTCAGGTGTCCAGCAGCACACACAAATCATTCGCACGCAAATAAATAAATAACAACAGTACAATAAAGTGCTGATAGTGTACTCAGTTCGACTCAGGCACATCTGTTATACAGCCTGATTGCTGAGCGCTCTTCAAGCGCTCAGTTCTGCAGCGCAGTGACAGGAGCCTGTTACTCCGGTCACTCTTCTGAGCTGCGACTGTTGTGCAGTGGATGTTTGGGGTTTCTCCAGATACTCTGCATAAGAGCCTCATCCTCCTCTCCAGGACTGCTCCAGCAGAGTCCACCTTCCTCCCCATCACAGATGCACACTTCCTGATCAGTCTGTCCAGCCGATTGCTGTCTCTTTTTGTCATACCGCCACCCCAACAGACAACCACAAAGAAAACAGCACTTGCAACAACAGCCTGGTAGAAAATGTACAGCATGTCACCACACACGTCAAAGGATTTAAGTCTCCTCAGGAAAAACAGCCTGCTCTGACCTTTCTTATACAGGGCCCGAGCCTGCTCTGACCAGTCCAGTCTGTGGTCAAGGTGCACACCCAAGTATTTGTAGGTGTGAACAACTTCGATACTCTCTCCGTTGATGATGACAGGTTGATGAGAGGCTTCCTGCCAAAGTCAATGATCAACTCCTTCATCTTAGAGGAGTTCAGAATAAGACCATTGTCCCTGCTCCAGGTGGTGAACCCCGCGATGAGCTCCCTGTACTCTTTCATCCCTACCCTTCACACATGCGACAATTGTAGTGTCATCTGAATACTTCTGCACACGACACGCAGCAGATCTATGAGCAGAGTCAGCAGTGTACAGTGTGAAGAGAAAGGGAGATAGTACAGTCCCCTGCATCCCACCAGTGTTGCTCATCAGGGTCCCAGATGCACACCCCCCGAGCCGGACATATTGTGACCTCAGAGTCAGGTAGTTGTGGATCCAGCAAACAAAGAGAGGTTCCCTTCCCTCCTCTCAAGCTTCCCCTTCAGTAGCTGAGGCTGGATGGTATCGAAGGCGCTTGTAAAGTCAAAAAACATCAACCTCACATAGCCTCCAGCTCCCTCCAGAAAGGAGAGCGCCCGCTGGACCATAAACAAGACCTCATCGTCCACTCCCATGCCGTCCTGATAGGCCGACTGAAGGGGGTCCAGCGCCCCCTCCATTGAGGTTTGATCAGCCGGAGCAGCAGCCTCTCAAAAGTCTTCATCACCACGGATGTCAGGGCCACTGGTCTGTAGTCCTTCATCCCTGCAGGCCTGGCCCCCCTGGGCACTGGGACAAGGCATGAGGTCTTCCACAGCGCAGGGACACTTCCAGTCTGAAGACTCCGATTGAAGATGGTTTGGAGAGGCACAGCCAACTCTGACGCACACTCCCTCAGCAGCCATGGTGATATCCCATAAGGCCCTGCAGCTTTCCGTCCATGGAGCCTCCTCAGCTCCACACGCACCTCCTCCACAGTGAAGGCCAGCGCGTCAGCAGAGGTGGAGCAGCCGTTGGGAATGAGGAATGGTTTGTTTGATCCAGTGTGTAGGGATACAGTGTTCCACACACGTATGTGATTCACCTACAAACCTTTTCTCTGTTATTTGGGGGAAAATGCACATTGTTGCTGTGATAACAGCTGTGTCTATTGTTCATCTAGTGATTCATCCCATGGCATCATGTTACCCTATCACAGTGTGTCTCAACCACAGGGCCGCGGCCCACCATTGGCCAGGAGGTTTTAGCCATATTGGCTCAAACAGCATTAAAGTTGCACAAACATATTGCTCTGAAAGGCTGCCAGTGGGGTTAAAGGGAAAAGAGGTTGTTCTTTTACCGAGGAGACACGATAATCTATCAACAGCAGCGTTCAGTGGAGAAGAAAACCATCAACGTTTCCTTAGAGTGTAAAGAACCAACAGAATAACTCCAGCCGCGAACCCATGTAAGGCACAGCAAACAGTGGCGGCCAATCAGAAAAGATGAGCAGTACAGGCTCCGCCTTTGTCTTCCACCACGTCCTCAGATGGAATGTAAAGCACCGTGACTGCGCTGGACGGAACATTCAGCGATTCGACTGACAAATAACAATGAGCGGCAGAGGAAAGGGAGGGAAAGGTCTGGGCAAAGGAGGCGCCAAGCGCCACCGCAAAGTCCTCCGTGATAACATCCAGGGCATCACCAAGCCCGCCATCCGCCGCCTGGCCCGCCGCGGCGGAGTCAAGCGCATCTCCGGCCTCATCTACGAGGAGACCCGCGGCGTGCTCAAGGTCTTCCTGGAGAACGTCATCCGGGACGCCGTCACCTACACCGAGCACGCCAAGAGGAAGACCGTCACCGCCATGGACGTGGTCTACGCTCTCAAGAGGCAGGGACGCACTCTGTACGGCTTCGGAGGCTGAAGCTCCATCCAGCGACCAAACAAAACAAAGGCCCTTTTCAGGGCCGCCCACTTTCTCACTGAAGAGCTCATTCTAATTTTAAGCCGTAATATCAGTTCGACTGAAGTCCACTTTGGGTTAGGATTACATCAAAAGTGATACCATGAAAGCATCCGTGTAGAACCGACGCTAGGTCAGGAACAGGTGGGGATATCTCCATCTAATTAAAATAAACAGTAAAAGTTTGATAAAGACATCTCACTAACCTCAGGTATAAAATTTGATTCCTCTCAATCAAGCTTGAGCAGTGAACTTGTCATAATCAAGCACAAATGATTATGTGTTCCAAAACTGAGCATACAATATCTGACTGCAATTTATAGAAGGTAACGCATTTCAACTGATCAATATTTACTGTTTTTAAAAATCTTACTCGGTACATGAGTGAAGTTCATCCAACCGCTGGTTTTTCAGTCGTATGTATTGATTCACTTTGGCATGGAGCTGATTCTAATAGGCAGAGTCCAGGATATTTGACCAGTCTGTCTGATACAAACACACACTCACATTTCACCTTCTGATCTCATACATGTGTGAACTTCAACAAATATCAAATCAGTTTAGTCTAATAAAGATTGAATAACTGGTCTTTAATCCACATCAGTGTTTGAAAGCACAATTCCAATTTGTCCAGGTGCAGTAAATGTATTTAATCATAGTAAATGACCTGCAGTCAGACTCTTCAGAGTTGGTCACTAACAGGTTGAACTCCTTTCCACATGATGTGATCATGTTGAACTCATCCTCTTCTGTCTGTGCCTTTATTAGATTCCAGTTTTTCTCAAAATGTGAACAGAATGAAAACCCCAACCCAGATCCCAGCTCCCTCCTGACTTCAGACACCTGCTTAGTTCACAGTCAGTCCACTGAAGCTTCACAAACATCAATATTACTCTTATAAATGTTTCTTTTAGCCGGCGTTAACTGATTTTCCCGCTTCTTTGCACAAATGACTGCAGTTGGCGCGCAGTCTGACGGTCAGACCAGTTCCCCTCAGTAGCTCGACCCCCACCCTTCAAGCAGCGAGGACTGGAACCAATCACAGCCAGGGGACAGCGCAGCAGCATCTCCATGCAGCCTGTATAAAGAGGACCGCTCCAGCGGGATCCGCATTCTGCTGTGAGGAGAGAGAGAGAGAAAATGCCTGAACCATCCAAACCCGCGCCCAAGAAGGGCTCCAAGAAAGCCGTGAGCAAGACCGCCGGCAAAGGAGGGAAGAAGAGGAGAAAGACCAGGAAGGAGAGCTACGCCATCTACGTGTACAAGGTACTGAAGCAGGTCCACCCCGACACCGGCATCTCGTCCAAGGCCATGAGCATCATGAACTCGTTCGTCAACGACATCTTCGAGCGCATCGCCTCGGAGGCGTCTCGCCTGGCTCACTACAACAAGCGCTCCACCATCTCCTCCAGGGAGATCCAGACCGCCGTGCGTCTCCTGCTGCCCGGCGAGCTGGCCAAGCACGCCGTGTCCGAGGGCACCAAGGCCGTCACCAAGTACACCAGCTCCAAGTAAAGCGCTCTGCTGCTGCAGTCGAAACCCAAAGGCTCTTTTAAGAGCCACCCACTTCCTCTGAAGAGCACCTTCAGTTAATCATGACTTGCTGCATGTTATAAAGAAAGTATCTACAATGAACTTAGAATATAATTAGTTTAGTATTGTCTGACTGTATCAGTCTGATTGAATTACCGAGAACACTAAAAACTCTTGTTGGGCGACAAGAAAGGAAGCTGTAATGTGAACATTTCACAAACAAAAACCAACTATATTAATGTGCAGTATGTTAATACAGACAAGGTACTGTTGATTACTCAGTTTGACAGCTGAATCTTAAATGCCACTACCAAGATGTAAAATAACATTTATTTCAAAAAACCATTCTATGCCACAGCAATACATCAAACCTGGATCAACTCTCACAAGAGAGCAGATTTTGAATGAAAAGGATAAAAATTCAATTCAATGAACAAAAAGGAGGTCTCTCTAATAAACAAGAACCTTAACTATAAGGTGGTGGGGGGGATGTCAGGTGCTGTTGATGCATTGCAGTAGAGTTTTACATGGAAAAACAATTCCAGCTGTATTCAGAGCCCCTGCATCTGAAACCTTTAAAGAAAGCATGGAGGGAATATTTGCCTGTCAAAGCTTGTCAGAGCACTATTTTCATTTTGTGGAGATCTCAATATAGAGTCACATGCAGGGAAACTCTGGGATCTGGTCAAATTCAAAGTTTCACAGAATCGATTTAAAGCAACAACCAATTCAGAAATTGTTTTGTAACACAGAGGGTTATAACTTCAGAAGAAAACTTGTTTATAAAATGAAATTGTGTTTGTTCAAAAAGGGAAAGTATGTGTGTTTCAGTTGTTGGTGTGGATTTATTGAATGGGTCTGGTGAGGGAAGTAAAAAATGCTCAAAGATAATTAAAAAACGATACAAAAATACATTTTGGGGAGATACATGGCTGAGGATGGGTTGTGTGAAGGGCTGATTTTATCTGTTTGACTATTATTTTAGAAAACTCGGAGTGGACATTGAAGAAATTAATGAATGTGTATATATTTAATTTGGGGATTGCTGCTTGCATGTTTATTTTTGTATGTAAACTCATTTAAACACTGTTTAATTCAGTTTCAGACAAGTAAAAAATGGGGCAGTCAGGGTTTCTTATAACTTTTACTTCACCCTGCTCCTATTCAGACGCTGTTCTGTTTTGTTTGTCATCTATAATTTGTCTTTAATATATTTCTAAATTTTTCAAAACAAATTTAAATTCAAAATCCCACATTCAAATTCGAGAGAAATTGTAGAGAAGACTCAGTTAACAAACAAAAGCGTCTAATTTCTTTCATTCAACTTTGTCCACTGATCTTCATGGTTCATGGAATGCTTGATTCATCCCAGAGAAATATCCCTGATCGACTGTGACTTGCACACGCTTCAGAAAATGTTTATTTAAAATATATTTTGTGTTGAAATGGATGACAATAGGCAGTCAAATGATCTTGTGAAGCTGTCAAGAGATTAGTTTTAGTCTTCATTATATAAATTCGCTTCTCTTTGTCACCGGTCTCCAGGCTGCGCGCCTTTTTTTTAACAAAGAAAGAATGAACATATTAAAATCCACTTGAGAAACCACGGCGGGCTTTGTTCTGATTGGTCAGAAGGTCTGAGTGGAGCCGCTCCGCAGGCTGAGCTGCTGATTGGAGGACGGTTGATTCAAAGCGTCTCATTGGTGCGTCCCGGACTGCCTCGCGCTCTCTGCCCTCTTATAAAGGACACTTGGTCACGAAGCGCCACTTTCTCAGAGAATCAACTCCAGAGAACAAGAAGAGAAAATGAGCGGCAGAGGAAAGACCGGCGGTAAAGCCAGAGCCAAGGCCAAGACCCGCTCGTCCCGTGCGGGCCTCCAGTTCCCGGTGGGCCGTGTTCACAGGCTGCTGCGCAAAGGCAACTACGCGGAGCGCGTGGGAGCCGGAGCCCCCGTATACCTGGCGGCCGTGCTAGAGTACCTGACCGCTGAGATCCTGGAGCTGGCTGGAAACGCCGCTCGCGACAACAAGAAGACCCGCATCATCCCGCGTCACCTGCAGCTGGCTGTGCGCAACGACGAGGAGCTCAACAAGCTGCTGGGTGGAGTCACCATCGCTCAGGGCGGCGTCCTGCCCAACATCCAGGCGGTGCTGCTGCCCAAGAAGACCGAGAAGCCGGCCAAGGCCAAGTAAACGCCTCAAGACTACAGGACCTTCAAACTCAACGGCTCTTTTAAGAGCCACCCACCTCTCACGAGGAGCAGTCGGTGTCCTTACGTGTTAAAAAGCTTAAGTAGTATGATGAGTCAAACACTCACTACCTCATGGATCCCCTCTCTGCATGTCAATCATGTCTCCCACATCACCTTAACTCACCAATTCATTTTTACCCTGATTGAGATGATTTAGAACTGTACTTGGTTTAATGTCGTTGAATCATTCTTTAATCATAATTCTGGGTGACTTTTTGGCAAGGGAGAAGTTAAAAATTCTGTCAGTAACATGACTTGATTGAAATGTCATTCAGCACAGACTGTTTTATTGTAAGTAATCAAAGGGAAGATGCACACACATTCTCTCCAATACAGTGGAACACCTGTATTTTGGAATAACTGAAGTTACTACACAAGGTAAGTTACTAGTTTAATAATAAAATGTGACAACGCCCTTAAAAGCTTGTCCTCAGTCATTCTTCCAGCTTTTTCATAAAACCCAAAACATGGAATAGAACATCTTTATTTACAGCTACACAAAGTGGTGGAACTACATGATTTCAAGTTTTAATTTAGGCAAGTTTTCCAGAGGTGTCCAGCATCATAATCATTCTTGTCAGAAAATGACTTTGACCGTTTTCATTGATCTATTTCTTTTTTTTTTTTTTTTGGAAGGTGACAGTATTTAATTGAGTGGAATTAGTATAAGTCAAAAGTATTTCTATGTCACCACACTCACTCAATTTCACATATTCAGGTGTACAAGTTTCAATTTTAATATATTCACGAAAGAATAGTCCCTCATTACTATTTATGAATTAAATACCTTCCTAGGCTTAATTCTTTGTATCATGTTTGATATTTAATATCCTCACACAGGTTATTTTACAATCTAACCCACGGATGGAATGCAGAATGTTTTAAATGAGCCTTGAACTTTGTGAACCTTTCATTTTTGGTTTCTCTAAAATTGTAACCTTCTCTTGCACAAAGCTTTTACTGGATGTTGCCGAGCAAGAGACTATGTTTTGCTTTATGCATAATTTGAATGATTTTGAACTCTACAAGATCAGTAAACTGAGGTTTTAGTGCAGTTAATTTTGACATTCTATGTTTTTGTCAATAAAATCAAGAGATTTGTTTCAGCAAATTTAAAAAGGAAACTAAAAAAAACAATGAAGTAGAAATTCAAACTGGCATTTCATATAGCAAAATCCTTTGTTGAGCAACTTATCAATTCCAGTTTAAAATCAGGATATTCCATCACTTACTAGAAGATTAAAGCTTCAGAATCTTAAATGTGTTTTATAAGTAATAGAAAAGAAGAGGAATGTTGTGAAAGACATGTCAAAGGAAAGAAATGAACTAAAGTTGACTGTAAATCCTCAACTCCATCTTCTCAACGAAGTAAAACCGTAAGTATGACTTAAATCACAAATACAGACCTATGTTTTATTTATGGTCTCATGTTCAAGTGTTTTCCTCTGGAAATCTTATATTTCAGCAGTTTAAAGTAGTATTAGTGAGATGTGCTCCCAGCTGAAGTCAGAAAGGAGCTGCTGCGCTCTGCTTCCGCCTCCATCACTGTGTTTGCTGCTCCGACAAAATGATAATTTTATTATAAAATGGTGATCAGCGGTGGAGGCTTTCTACTCACACTCTGTGAACAAACATGTGCTGAAGCTGTGGGATGTGTTTCCGTGGATGATTGTAGTGTCCGAATGTATTTTGTGACAGGAAAGAGAGAGAAAAGCCGCTGTGAAGCGCTGAGCTCCGGACTGAATGAGTGACTTCTGAAGGCTCCAGGAACGAATCGCAGAGATCCTGAGAAGAGAATGTGAGCTGAAGGTGAAGAGACAGCAGTCCGCTGTGGACTCGTCCACTTTCAGCCCTCAGCGATGCTCACAAAGCCGTCTGGAGCTCTTTATTCTCCCGACAGAAAACACAAGTGAAGCCTGTTCAGCCTGCGCGCCGGAGCCGGGCGCCGGGCTGAGTCTCCACGGTTCTCATTGTGTGTTTAAGTCCCGCCCGCTGCTCGGAGATTCTCATCTGTGCTCGGACTCCCGTTGCTCCGCGACTCGAAATCTGACCAGCGTGTTATTTTGGAAGAATGGCAGAAGAAGCTCCGGCCGCCGCCCCCGCCGCCTCTCCGGCAAAGCCCAAGGCCGCCAAGAAGAAGTCCGCCCCGAAGAAGCCTCGGACCGGCCCCAGCGTGAGCGAGCTCATCGTCAAAGCTGTGGCCGCTTCCAAGGAGCGGAACGGCGTGTCGCTGGCCGCCCTCAAGAAAAACCTGGCTGCCGAAGGCTACGATGTGGACAAGAACAAGGCCCGCGTCAAGACCACCGTCAAGGGCCTGGTGGCCAAGGGGACCCTGGTCCAGACCAAGGGCACCGGGGCCTCCGGCTCCTTCAAGATGAGCAAGAAGGCTGAGCCCAAGGCCAAGAAGCCCGCCAAGAAAACGGCTCCCAAAGCCAAGAAGCCTGCCGCCGCTGCCAAGAAGCCCAAAGCGGCTAAAAAGCCCAAAGCGGCCGCAGCCAAGAAGACCGTAGCTGCTAAGAAGTCTCCCAAAAAGCCCAAGAAGCCCGCGGCCAAGAAGGCAGTCAAGAGCCCCAAGAAGCCCGCCAAGAGCCCCAAGAAGAAGGCCCCCGCAGCCAAGAAGGCTCCAGCAGCCAAGAAAGCTCCAGCAAAGAAGGCCGTCAAGCCCAAAGCCAAGAAGACCGCGGCCAAGAAGAAGTGAGCTCTCACTGTCCAACGTCCAACCTCAGCAAAGGCTCTTCTAAGAGCCACCACAGCTCCTCTAGAGACACCAGTCCTCCCCACCAAACACTGTCACACAAGCATGACGAGCCAACTGAACACTGCTCTTAACGGGACTCACGTTTATTATCTTTATAGATCTTTACAATTAACCAAGTTTCTTTGAAGTCTGTTACAAGACAGTTCGGCCTAAGAAAATAGGATGAGGGCAACTTGCATTCGTGTAGTTTTTATATAGATGGAAGTCAAACTGCACCCAGAAGTTATTTCAGGAAGTATTTATTTAAACCCTTTGTTTCATTGTAATCCTTCCTCAACTCTATTCAATCACCACATCATATAATTTAGGAATAACTCAAGGCGAAAACTTCAAAGGCCCAAACAACATTTATATGTTTCCTCAATGAACAAATTTTTTCTATGAACATGATTTACACTACAGAGTCACAGATCACAGAACATTGTTCTTCCTTTTTTTCTGAAGTTGCCACAGAAAAGCTTGGTGTATTTCAGTTTCTGCCCTGAGATAATTCTCTGGGGTAAAAATAATGAACGCAGTTTAATTTAGTGAAACTTGGCGCTCATCGCACAGCAGAGGGGGAGACAGACTGTCCTCCAATCAGCAGCTCGCTCTCAGGTGGGCGGGGTTTCTCCTCCTCCTGGTGACCAATGAGAAGAAGAGACGTCACCGCGTCGCCGCTGCTCCTCCTGCTTAAGAGCAGCGACTCTCCGCTCCGTCTGCACTTCTCTTCTCAATCCGTGAAGAAAACAGCTCCAGAAATGGCTCGTACCAAGCAGACCGCCCGTAAATCCACCGGAGGCAAAGCTCCCAGGAAGCAGCTGGCCACCAAGGCCGCCCGCAAGAGCGCCCCGGCCACTGGCGGAGTCAAGAAGCCTCACCGCTACAGGCCCGGCACCGTGGCTCTGCGGGAGATCCGTCGCTACCAGAAGTCCACCGAGCTGCTCATCCGCAAGCTGCCCTTCCAGCGCCTGGTGCGAGAGATCGCTCAGGACTTCAAGACCGATCTGCGTTTCCAGAGCTCGGCCGTCATGGCCCTGCAGGAGGCCAGCGAGGCTTACCTGGTGGGCCTGTTCGAGGACACCAACCTGTGCGCCATCCACGCCAAGAGGGTCACCATCATGCCCAAAGACATCCAGCTGGCCCGCCGCATCCGCGGAGAGAGAGCTTAAACTCTCTGCAGGCTGACTGCGCCTCAAACCCACACCAACGGCTCTTTTAAGAGCCAACTACATGCACTAAGAGCTGCTTTTTAACGCGACTTGCAAAATATGTTGGTTAATTGCACGTAATGCACAGTTTAAATGTTTATCGGCTTACAGGACAAAAAGGGCCGGATCTCCAAAAAAGCGTCTCTCGTCACTAAAGTGACTTCAATGAGAACTCCAGTTCTTCGAGTCAAGTTACCTCCGGAGCAATAGCGACACTTATCTGTTGTTTTGTCAACACAACCGTGAAAGATGCAGCTTTGTATCAGCGAGCTCCGCTGGATGACTGGGAGCTGTCCATGGTGCTGATCATCATGTCACTGATTCCGCTCATGGAAAATCTCTCTGAGAGACTGCGGGCAGCAAAATGTAAGTGCATCGTTTCAACTTTACTTTGTTTTTAACTTTTGTGCAGCGCAAATCAACTGAAATGCACATCCACGCGCATTGCAGTTCTTAAACGTGTTAAACCCCTTTCAGTTCTCTAAGAACTACAAACATATCGAAGATAACGTGAAAGAAGGTCAATACATTACTACTTAGGGTTGCAGAAGATTCCAAGAGGAACAATACTTTGAAAAAAGGTCAGCTTCCTGTGCATTTCAGTTCTTAAATTGACATGGCCATTCATAAAATAAAAAAAAATCATGTACACACTGAAATTAGACTCATCTATGCCGTATCCTTGGATATTGTTTTGTCAGTACCTAATATATTTATCTGGAGTTTAATAAACACGTTTTCTCTTGGGAGTCGATTGACAAAAGACCAGTGTGTTTTGTATCATCACGCAATTTTTAAACTATTGTATAAGTCTTGACCTATTCTGACTCCAGATTTCAGTTAATCCTGTTCATTTTGAACATCTATTGATTTACTTATTGGCATATGAACAACTGGCTCAAATTTCACATATAATTGTTTTTCTCTTTAAAATTCAGGAACTTCTTGGGCTATATGGATAATACGTGGGCTTTAAGTGGATGTGAGGAACCAACTCACTGCTGTTTGATGAACTCTTTCAGAAAATCTCCCTGAATCCATCCTCATTCTGCTCACGTTGCCTTCCGCCTCAATGGATCCTATTTGAATTTGTTGTAGAGAAAACCGCCACTTGCGACTGGCGCGCAGTCTAACAGACAAAGATCAGTTTCCCCTGGAAACAAGGGAGTCCCCCTCCCCCATCCTTTCCCACCGTCTGACCAGCTGGACCAATCAGCGACGAGAGACCACGCAGTCTACTTTACATGCAGCCTCTATAAGAACAGTCTCTCTGACGACAGGATCTCATTCGTTGCTGTGAAGTATCGGAGCGTCAGGATGCCTGAACCCGCAAAGTCTGCGCCCAAGAAGGGCTCAAAGAAAGCCGTGAGCAAGACCGCCGGCAAAGGAGGCAAGAAGAAGAGGAGGACCAGGAAGGAGAGCTACGCCATCTACGTGTACAAGGTGCTGAAGCAGGTCCACCCCGACACTGGCATCTCGTCCAAGGCCATGAGCATCATGAACTCGTTCGTCAACGACATCTTCGAGCGCATCGCCTCGGAGGCGTCTCGCCTGGCTCACTACAACAAGCGCTCTACCATCACTTCCAGGGAGATCCAGACCGCCGTGCGTCTGCTGCTGCCTGGCGAGCTGGCCAAGCACGCCGTGTCCGAGGGCACCAAGGCCGTCACCAAGTACACCAGTTCCAAGTGAAGCGCTCTGCTGCTGCAGTCGAAACCCAAAGGCTCTTCTAAGAGCCACCCACTTTCTCTGAAGATCATGTCCAGTGGTCTGCGTTCAGTTTGAAAATGAGTGTTGGTACATTAAATGGTGTTGTAATCAAAGAGTTGAATTAGTTTCAGTCCACCTGTCTATGCACCTCACGGGCTGAGGGTAATGAGTAAAGCTGGGGTTTCCGCCTCTATGCTGGGGAGCTTGATCATGAACCGCTGTTCATTTGAAGAAACCGTTACAAGATGGGTCTCTTTCTGTTATAGTATGTTTTAAGTGCTTGTTACATATACATATATAAATATATTATTGAATAAAATCATAAGTGGGCTTTATAGATAAAACAGGTCAGCTATCCTTAAACACTTCAGAATATTACACATTCTTGTACACATACACATATTTATCAAATCAGTATTTTCTTTATGCATCCCACTTTGTGTCTAATCTGCCAAAACTATGCCGTTGTTGGTTGATAACATCAGTTTGACAGTTCAATCTCAACATCCTCTCACATGTTACTGCTTCTGTCTGAGTCGTCCACATATTCAGCCTGAGGGTTTGGGGGTCTCTCTAACAATAACTCTAACCCAAACACTTCAGAGTTGTCCTTGCACAGGTCATTAGGCCAGTTTTCAATATTCTTAAGATATATTTGTTTGAATAAGGTACCATAATTTTGTCCATTCAGACTGCAGTGGAATCTTTGACCTCAAATTCAGGGTCTGTCTAAGATAAAATCTATTGTTACAGCTGCTCCAAAATAGAAGTGTCATAATATGAATATAAACAAGTATAAAGTTAGAAAACAGTGCAAAAAAATGGCAGGTAGCATAGTATACTTTTTAGTACCATAAAGTTAATTACTTATTTCCACATATGAAACAGCATGGACAAATACCAAGCTTTCTTTGGTTCTTGGACGACTCTGCATATACTGTCCTCTCAGTGGCAGAGCTGTCCACCAAACTATAGTGTCCGTAGGGTATAATTTACGACATACACATAATTTTAAAGTTAGATGTGAAAATATTAAACGGAAAAGATTACGTCCTTCATTTCAAGGAGTGAAATTGTGGAACAAACTGGGAAGACAGCTCAAGGAATGTCCAAATAGGAAATTATTTAAAAAGCAACTTAAAGAAATGATTTTTGAAAAATATATTAAGGAGAATGATTTTTGTTTATAAAAAAAGTAAGTGTGTTATTAACTGTACTGTGAACATAATTATGTAATAATGGAAGTTGTTATATCTTTAGTTAAAGAGGTTAAGTGAGGAGGGGTGGGAGATAATAGGGTTTACTTCATTCCACTCCCTTTTTTAGCGAATATAAATGTTTCTCAATATTGTATTGTGTTATATTGGATTGTACTGATTCTTTGCTTACTGCTGAGCAGTCTGAATGAAATTCTGTTTCGAAATAAAAAGAAACAAAAAAATAGTGTCCTTATATCCTGTCACAGCTCAAATGAAACAAAGTCTATTCTGAATGACACTACTGACTTGTCAATGGAAAAGCCGTTCAGTATTTACTGTCAGAATGATTTGTTTGATACAGTGTGTAGGGATACAGTGTTCCACACATGTATGTGAATCACCTATAATGGTTTTCTCTGTTATTTGGGGGAAAATGAACATTGTTGCTTTGATAGCAGCAGTGTTGTATGGTTCATCTAGTGATTCATCCAATTGGCATCATGTCACCCTATCACATACCCCTTTCCCACTGCAATTATTGGGTCGACCTGCCAACAATCGGCATTTGAGTCCTTGCCCATTGCCTAGACCTGGGTCTTAAGCCCTGCAGGAGCTGCCTGGCTGCGTTTTCCTGCATTGACGATGTAACCATTTTGATGACATCATCAGCGCAACCGCTCCAGAGATGTCAACAATGGCGCAAAGCATGGCTGCCGTGGACACGGTGATCAACAATGTTCTTTTTTTGTTCTTAAAAAAATGTCCAAACTGTCTTGGGACTCAACGCAGACTGAACGAAATTCGTGCGCTGATGAAAAGAGGGCAGATGGCAATTTCACAGCCATGCTATCAGACTAATCGCTTGACGATTTGATGGCACATTATAGCCATGACCTGGCCCCTCTCAATGGACAAGTTTGTATTAGTTTGTTTCAGCAGTAATAAACACATTGAAGTTCATGATTGATTTTTCATTATAAATATACTCAGGAATGCCGACAGAATAGACAGACATTTACTTTATCAGTGCACCTCTACAAAGCCAGGTGATCAGAGTTAAGTGAAGAGACCATGCCCAAATACCAATTTCCTTTAAAATTTCATCTGTGCTCTTAGCTGATGTTGGCACATAAGCCTACACTTGGATTTATACTTTGTGATGTGAATGTTTACTGTCCCCTTTTGACTCCTATGCAAAAAACAAAAAAACAAAAGCAAAATAACATAAGCCCATACTCCATACTCTACACAGGTTTATCACTAGATTATTGTTGCCTATGTGTACCATGTAAGAGTGTTGTATAGGAGGACCATGTAAATTCATAATGACATTGTCTAGTGAGGAGAATGGGGCTATTATTGCATAGGATAGAACTTCCATGTTCTATTTGTGTTTTACTGGGATTTGTTAAGTAAAAGTGCACAACAACTTGTGTCTTGAAAAGGTTTATTTGTTAATCAATCACTGCACAACATGCAAGTTAACACACACCTGAAAAAAAAAAAAAAACAGAAAAAGAAAACACTGCACACACAATTACACTCGTGCTATGTCACAGCTGCCTGTACGTGGGGTTCTCGTCTGGCTTTGTGGGTGTGCTGGCCCAAGCTGGACCATCCCGGTAAAAGGAGTTGTCGTATCCACCCGGCCCATACTGAGGCATGGGCGGTTGTGAATGGGCAGCCAGTGGTGCAGGGCCCGAGAGCCTGGAGAGAAGCATGTTCAAGAGAACATGGTGGCTCTCTCTATCCTCCCTCAAAACTCTCTCCTGGCTCTCAAGCATCTGTCTCTGGATTTCCATGAAGGCTTGGACGCGAGAGTCCTCCTTCGCGGCTGCCTCCCAGTCCATCTGCCTCAGCTCCGCCATGGCAGAAGCAAGCATGGTGGACACTTGATCAATTCTGGTCCTCCTGCGTTTTCGGGGTGGGACAGAAGAGCCTGACAACAAAAACAACTGTGTAAGACACTAATCACAAGACACAAACAATACATACACACGTAGAGCTTTTTTGTCATCATTTCAGAAAACAATGGGGGTGAAAAATTACCGCTCGTTTCCTGCCTCGAGGTCTTGGGCACATTTTCTGTCTGTGTCACCATATCTGCTGGCCTCAAACCCTTTGTGTGCTCTTCCTGGATCAACTGTGTGTGATCTGTTTCCCTCTCCGACTCAGCCTCTCTGCTGTTGTTTGAAGTTGAGGACGACGCGGGGGTTGTGGACGCCAACATGGAGTCGGACAGCGTAACGGGGTTGGCCAGGGCAGAATTTCCGTTTTGGCAGAGGTCAGAGGATTTCCATTCCACCCGTCCCATCCCGCTTCTATTCCTCTGGTCTGTTATCAACACACATTGTTTCTTCTCTTCTTCTGCAGGCAACATGAGGAGCTCTCTGATTTCAGTGTCCTGGCAGTGCTGGGCCATCTTCACAAAAAATGTCTCAGGCTGAGTCCACAGGCAAGAAAGAGGTTCTCCTCTCCTCCGGCAGGATTTATTGCCCCAGTTACCTGCAGACATTTGTGACGTTGGTCCAACGTAGCCACGCTGCGTGACGTCATCTCGTAAATTCCTTGGCGTGTCCCTCCCACAAAAGCTGATAGAAGCCTAGCCTTAAAAACCCGTCACTGCAGGGTCAAAATGCCGATTAAACCCTTTCACACTGCCTTGAGGAGCCAATTTTTAGCGGGTTCAAACGTTTTTTTTGGCCAGTGTGAAAGGAGCTACAGTGTGTCTCAACTACAGGGCCGCGGCCCACCTTTGGAGGTTTTAGCCATATTGGCTCAGAAACAACACTAAAGTTGCACGAACACAGCACTCTGAAAGGCTGCCAATGGGGTTAAAGTGAAAAGAGGTTGTTCTTTTACCGACGAGACACGATAATCTATCAACAGCAGCGTTCAGTGGAGAAGAAAAACATCAAGGTTTCCTTAGAGTGTAAAGAACCAACAGAATAACTCCAGCCGCGAACCCATGTCAGGCACAGCAAACAGTGGCGGCCAATCAGAAAAGATGAGCAGTATAGGCTCCGCCTTTGTCTTCCACCACGTCCTCAGATGAAATGTAAAGCACCGTGACAGCGCTGGGCGGAACATTCAGCGATTCGACTCTGACAAATAACAATGAGCGGCAGAGGAAAAGGAGGGAAAGGTCTGGGCAAAGGAGGCGCCAAGCGCCACCGCAAAGTCCTCCGTGATAACATCCAGGGCATCACCAAGCCCGCCATCCGCCGCCTGGCCCGCCGCGGCGGAGTCAAGCGCATCTCCGGCCTCATCTACGAGGAGACCCGCGGCGTGCTCAAGGTCTTCCTGGAGAACGTCATCCGGGACGCCGTCACCTACACCGAGCACGCCAAGAGGAAGACCGTCACCGCCATGGACGTGGTCTACGCTCTCAAGAGGCAGGGACGCACTCTGTACGGCTTCGGAGGCTGAAGCTCCATCCAGCGACCAAACAAAACAAAACAAAGGCCCTTTTCAGGGCCACCCACCTTCAAACTTAAGAGCTCATTCTCAATTTCTCCGCATATGCGTTTTGAATGTCCTATTATAGTATTACGCCTCAACAGTTTCGGAGTCTTGTCTATTACTACTGTGGTTGATTAACATGTCGGCATAACTATCGGTTACAGTTAATGACCCTAAATCACATTTTTTCAGTGTATATTTCGCTAAATTTTATATTAATATAATTATATCAAATATACGGTATTTCCTAAAATGGGCTACATTGCACACCGGTGAACAGCGCTTAAACCACTTATTGAGCATCGGTTGGATTAAGGAGCAAAATTTTATTTCACACCAAATGAACATGTGGAGCTAAGGATACATCACATGACCTCAGAAGGTCACAGCCTGGGAAACGTTACAATTACAATCCAGACTTGTCATCTGTCTGGACTGCTGCATTTTTTTCACCGACTTGAACAAACTGGTACAAACTGCAAAATAAATATTTATTTCAATAAACCATTCTATGTCATGGCAATACATGAAACCTGGATCAACTCTGACAAGAGAGCAGATTTGGAACGAAAAGGATAAAAATTCAATGAACAGGTGGAACCAAAAAGGAGGTCTCTCTAATAAACAAGAACCTTAACTATAAGGTGGTGGGGGGGATGTCAGCTGCTGTTGATGCATTGCAGTATAGAGTTTTACATGGAAAAACAATTCCAGTTGTATTCAGAGCCCCTGCATCTGAAACCTTTAAAGAAAGCATGGAGGGAATATTTGCCTGTCACATTTGCTTGTCAGAGGACTATTTTCATTTTGTGGAGATCTCAATATAGAGTCACATGCAGGGAAACTCTGGGATCTGGTCAAATTCCAAGTTTTACAGAATCGATTTAAAGCAACAACCAATTCAGAAATTGTTTTGTAACACGGAGGGTTATAACTTCAGAAGAAAACTTGTTTATAAAATGAACATTGTGTTTGTGCAAAAAGAAAAAGTTTGTGTTTCAGTTGTTGGTGTGGATTTATTGAACAGGTCTGGTGAGGGAAGTAAAAAAATGCTCAAAGATAAATCATAAAATAACGATTCAAAAAGAAATTTTGGGGAGATATGGTTGAAGATGGGTTGTGTTAAGGGCTGATTTCTTCTGTTTGATTATTTTAGAAAACTCAGGGTGGATATTGAAAAAAAATATATATATATATATATATATATAAGAAAATGTATATCAGAAAATATATTTAAAAGATATTTTGTGTTGAAATGGACGACAATAGGCAGTAAAATGATCTTGTGAAGCTGTCAAGAGATGAGCTTCAGTCTTCATGATATAAATTCTCTTCTCTTTGTCACCGGTCTCCAGACTGCGCGCCTTTTTTAACAAAGAAAGAATGAACATATTAAAAACTGTAAATCCACTTGAGAAACCACGGCGGGCTTTGTTCTGATTGGTCAGAAGGTCTGAGTGGAGCCGCTCCTCAGGCTGAGCTGCTGATTGGAGGACGGTTGATTCAAAGCGTCTCATTGGTGCGTCCCGGACTGCCTCGCGCTCTCTGCCCTCTTATAAAGGACACTTGGTCACGAAGCGCCTCACTTTCTCAGAGAATCAACTTCAGAGAACAAGAAGAGAAAATGAGCGGCAGAGGAAAGACCGGCGGTAAGGCCAGAGCCAAGGCCAAGACCCGCTCGTCCCGTGCGGGCCTCCAGTTCCCGGTGGGCCGTGTTCACAGGCTGCTGCGCAAAGGCAACTACGCGGAGCGCGTGGGAGCCGGAGCCCCCGTGTACCTGGCGGCCGTGCTGGAGTACCTGACCGCTGAGATCCTGGAGCTGGCTGGAAACGCCGCCCGCGACAACAAGAAGACCCGCATCATCCCGCGTCACCTGCAGCTGGCTGTGCGCAACGACGAGGAGCTCAACAAGCTGCTGGGTGGAGTCACCATCGCTCAGGGCGGCGTCCTGCCCAACATCCAGGCGGTGCTGCTGCCCAAGAAGACCGAGAAGCCGGCCAAGGCCAAGTAAACGTCCGAAGACCCTTCAGCCTTCAAACAAAACGGCTCTTTTAAGAGCCACCCACCTCTCACGAAGAGCGCAACTTTCTCAGACTTCATGCTTTAATTTATCAAATTATATTTTCTAAATGAAAACGGATAACTTAAATGAAGCTTGGACGTGTTTGGTGTAAGACCTTTTACCCTCTCAAATCCTCTGCTGTGCATGTCTGACTACAAGTAACGTCTTGTCACCATAACATGTTTCAGTTCATCAAGATGTGTTACAGTATCAACAAATGCAATCTGAGAACTAAACCCCATATTTTCTATAATAAATAGCCATTAGATGATCTCAAACCTGTGTGAGCAATAGTCATGAATGTGAGATTCTCATTTCCAACTTGAGCCTAGGATGATTCAAATCAGTCCTTGGTGCTGATCTTAGCGCTGACAACAGGATTGCTTTTGACAAGGAAATAAAACATTATCCTCCCGAATTGAGTTTGATTGTGTTGAATAAAAGATTATTCATCTGATTAGGAAAGGTGTGGACATAAAGACTAAAAATACAGAGTGACGCCATCTTCAAATTTTGTCAGTTTTTCAGCTTATTAATTATACAGCGCACTCCTACACTTTACATCTGCTTCATTTATTTGCCAGTTATAGTATTATTTGTTTCATCATACTCTGTATACCTGTGTATGTAAAACTAACTCCATTTTAGTACTTTGGCCACTAAATAAAAGTGAAATTAAGCTTTCCCGGATCTTTAAAGTTGTCTTTTCAACTCAGCATGTATTTACTCTGAAAGAGCAAATCCTTACATCATAGATATACTGTGTGTATATATATATATATATATATATATATATATATATATATATATATATACACACACACACGTATGTAACGCTATTCTGCTTTACTGCTATGAACAGCGCCCCAGTTCGTGTACTTACACTCTAAAGTCCTAGGCTGGGCCAGACTAAACCAACCCTAACCTAACCCTAACCCAACTAACTAGCCTAGTGACCGCCAGAGTGCGTGATAAGCTACTTTAAGCAAGCCCAAAGTGTGTGAAAGTTGCATATGGCACCTTTCACCTGTATGGAGGTATGCCCTTAAACATGTTACAATGAACACAAATGTGTACATTCCAAATAGCTAGTATTTATTAACAAACTGGTCAGCAAAAGAACCAAGAGCTGTAACTACACAAAATAGCAGTAGCTATGCAGAAAACTGCAAATATCAATACTTCAAATATTAAACACACAACAGAGGAAAATAATACAGCTGAAAATGCTTAAAAGTGGACAGAAAATAACTCACATCATCAGTGGATCCACAAAACAAAGAGCGCTCAAAAAAAAAAAAGAAACCAAAGCCGGCATATTTAATGAGCTAATTTGTCCCTACTCGGTACTGAGTGCTACTGGAATCTCAGACGGTGCAGGCCTGTGTTTATCCTGGAGCGCCACCTATTGGTTGCTTCAAAATGGTGGCCACCACTAACCACACCGGGAACGGAGCATGTACTCACCCCTATACCAGCGTGCGGGCGGACGAAGAAGGTGGCGTGTAAACGACTCGGGGGGGGGGACAAAACGGCTTTTGAAGAAGTCCCACGATGTCCTCAGCGAGTGAAACAAATGAAAACAACATCCACCCACGTCCTCGGCGAGTGGAAGCAATCAATAAACATCCAGGCCGCAGCGGCGGCGCCAGAGGAAACGTTGGTTCGTGGGAACACGGCACCCACCGAACAGTTCACAAGAGCAGAGATCCCACAAAAGTACGATCCACAAGTTCCAGAGGTAACCAAAGTTTAGCCAAACAACATACCGTTAGTTTAGCAGGTTCCAAAGCGCAACATCCGCGGGCAGCGTAACACAAACACACCAAGAGCGGCAGCTCTCACCCAAAAATAACCAGACTACGCAACACACTGTTACCACACCCAAGCCCCGCCCCCAACCGGCAACAATCAATCACAATCATTACACATCCGCATTGCACCAAATGACAGCAAATAGGAAGCGGGGAGGGAATGACCCATTTACTTGCACTAGTAAATTATGGGAAAAAGAATACACTATGTAAAGCCTATATAAATAAATAAATAAAAAGATGTTGCACTATGTGTGAACATAAAATAAAGGATGCTAATGTAGTATTACATCTGTGGATAAGTGAACAGTATTACAATGCATTGTGTTTAGTATTTCTGTGTGGGTTATTAGAAATTAAAGCCGCAAGTGGCATTGGTCGGGACCGAGCCTCCCCGCTGGTCCACGACTGAGACGTCCTCGTACCTTGCTGGCCGATATCCAGCTCACTGGGAATTTTTCTTCTCTGTAAACATCCATTTTCTCAATTTTAGCTCATTTTCTGTTGTAAAAGGGCTTTTATTTTGATAGAATTTGGGGCTTTTATTTTGGAAAGGTAGTATATGCTGTCATTAACACTGGTTAACCCAAAATTGTCAATGTGTTTTGTTTGAAATGTCATTTTTCACAAAATTTTGACTTTTATTTTGAAAGGGTTTGAGGTTCTTATTTTGACACTCCAGAAACCTTTTAAACCTTAATGATACGAATGCGTGAGCGTTGGTTTGATCTTTCTACGACACTCCTGCGGGCTGTGGTGACCATTTTAGTTTTTCCAGGTGGCGCTAGAGAGCAGATGGGGTTAATTTTTCTATTTAACAAAATTTTCCAAGTACTTTCTTGACACCTCTGTTTGTGACGTCCACAGTACGTCTATATGAGGGCTATTTCTTGTCCTGATGCGGTCTTTGTGGGACATCTCTTTTACGTCCAAATGTGGTCTTTTTTTACATCTTTTTTACATCTAAATGTGGTCCTTGTGGACGTCTTTTTTATTTCAAATTTCCACTCAGTTTAGATAGTTTTATACTACTTACTATGCATAAAGTCCCATTGTAGAAGGTGACAAGTTATTTTCCTATTGCTTCATTTGAATCAATCACCAGCAGCTAACTCTAAATGCATAAAGACAGCATCCAACCTGCTGACAAGCCAAGGTACAGTGAAACTCTTTCCTGTCTTCTGGAAAAAGACTACAATAACAATCCAGTTCTTTTTAAACAAATTTTATTGCAAAAACTTCACTCACATTTATACTCAAAATACCAGACCAGTGACGAATCTGCAGCAAACTCTTCCTCTGCATCCGCTGTGCCAGCATGCTATGGTGCTGATTGCCCTCAAAAGGGACTGTGACCAGCCGGTCCAAGGTGGCTCCAGACTACCGCCGGTCTACAAAACAGGAATCAGTGTTCCCCGACAACCGCTGGACTAGCGATCCAGGGAAAAAACACTTAATTAACCCGACCGCAGCATCCCCCCAGAAGTGTACGCATCTGACACACCTCCACTTCCGGGTTTACTCAGTCAAGCCAATATACACTATGGTGGCCAATAAGTGAACATAGACACAGAACTTCCTGTCTGTCGCCCTTCAAAATAAAACAAAAATAAAATACATCAAAACCCATTTCATTCATAATATGTCATTCCTCATCTCTTTCAGATGGTTAACATTTTTAATCAATGAACATAAATTTCACTCATTTACATAACTCATTATATTCCACAATACACATTATATTCCTTCACACTTGCTTGGGTTACATATGTATTGAAAAACGGAGGAATATAGTAGATCATTCAGGCCAGGGTAACTGGGAAGTAGGGTTGCACCGATACCATTTTTTGGTCGCCGATACCAATTCCGATACCTGGCTGTGTAGCATCGGCCGATACCGATACCCTGCCGATACCACTCTTCTTCTAATTGTCAGGAACTGTCACTCCTCTGCCTTGGCCACTACGTGGGGGCAGTGTTGCTGTTTTTCCTCCTTCTCCTTGTTTCTATTCTCCCCATTTACTACATACCGTATTTTTGGGCCCCAAGACGCACTGGAATATGATAATGTAACATCCAGCAGCATGAAAGGAAGATGAGTTGGATTCTTAATGCTAGTTTATTAAGCTTCAGAACTTACTGTGGTTGTAACCACGGCAACACTACAGCAAAACATCCATCCATCCATCCATCCATCCATCCATCCATCCATCCACCACTTCTGGACCGGGTCTCAAAACAACAGTCTTAAGAAAGAACAGTTGAGAGGCAGCTCTCTCCGTTTTTCCAACACGTGCACACATGCTGGCTTCCTGGCCCCACCCCCTGCTCCCTCTAAGCCACTCACGCCACAGCGGTGCATTCAGGTTACTTGAAAACATAGGAACTTGCAAAAAATAAGCACTACAGCAAAGATGCTAAGAAAGTAAGTCCGTAATTAAATAATAAGGCGAATTAAGCAACGCCATTGTGGGATCCTCCTCCTTTGTTGTTTTTCGGCAACTTGTGTTCCAGTGGTTGCACTACAGCCTCTTTATGTTACCATCGACCGGAACACACCACACTGCAGGCTCCTGACTACAGCGGCTGCGCGGTTCATTCAGAAAGCGCAGCGCGGAGGATGTGTAACGATGCTGACTGATTAAAAAAGCAACGTATTTACTGCGGACAGCAGAGCGGAACGACACACTTTATGTGGAATGTGGCAGTAAGCCTGGACCTGTACCTCCAGTTAGCTCCTGTTGCCGCCTCAGTGGCTCGTCACTCCGCCGGACCTGCTCATGGAGCCCGGTGGCTTTCCTGATTTCACCGGGGAACTCAGTTAAACTCCAGACTCACTCCTCACTTCTTTGAAATTTTCAAAACAAAGTGTGGAAGTGTTGGCCAGAAACTTCAGAAGTATCTTCAACAAGTTGCACCAGAGGTAAGTTTCTCAAATACAAATTATGGGATTAAAGGACAAGTTCGGTTTAAACAATTTTCACGTTGTTTATAGAATGAAGTAGAACAATATACTCACCCAAGGGTTTTCTGATCCAAACAGTGGTTCGGGAGAAATTTAGATCCATAGTCAAGCTGCAAACCTCCATATACTGTTAGCTAATGGGGCATGTGTGGCGCCGGCTCTCAAAACAGCTTTAATCGTCCAAAAACTCATTAGTTTCACCAATATTTCCTCATGGTCCACTCACGCCACTCCTCCACCACAGCCCGGTGTCTCAAAATACCTGCTGTTGGTTTTACAGATCTCTGAATTGAATACAGTGATCAGGAGGTAAACTGAAGTACATTCACCAAGAGACACAGTAGGTGGCGCTGTGCACCAAAGTTGTTGGTCACCACCTGCTCCAAAGAAGAAGAAGAAGATGTTTGCAGTTCAGAGATTGCAGAATGACTGGACTTTGATTGTGGAGCTGCAGCAGTTCAGGAGATCAGAATGTCTGATGCTGCGCCGTCGAAGAGTGACGCCGAAGGGCCGTCAGCCAGGAGAAGCATTACAATGACTCCTAAAGGCTTGGAATTTTACATCAAAGTGTGTCAAGAAAAGAGAAGTTCCAAATGTTGACAAGCCAAAAGGTACATGGAAAAAGTCCGTAAATTAATGGAATCAAATGAAAACATCCAGTTGGTGAACTCTGAACTTTGCAAGTTTATTTCCTGTTATCAAGACACAAGTGAAATGCATGAAAGCTTCATAAGCCTACCGTTGCCAGACGATGAAGTTGCAAAGCAGAAGGATTATTTCCAATCAAAAATGACTGTTTTCTGTGATTTCACCGGTGAAGTAAAAGCCTGGTTAACGGAGAAAGGACATCTGTCTGTGCAGCCGAATAAAGAAACTCCTGATGCGCAAAGTGTTGCAGATTGTGAGGAAATAAATCCTGAAGACAGTGTTTCCAATATATCGCGTGGAAAATCACACATTTCAAAGTTGCAATCGCGGGTCACACGGACTTCCTCCACATCATCTGCACGCATCAAAGCTGAAGCTGAGAAAGCAGCGCTGACGGAGCGTGTCGCTGCGCTGAAGAAGAAACATCAGCTCGAAGCTCAGGAGGAGCAGCTGAAGAGACAAGAGCAACAGCTGAGGAGACAAAAGGAGCAGCTGGAGCTTGAAACGGAGCTGGCAGTAACTAACGCAAAGCTTCATGTCCTAGAAACCAACACATCTCAGTGTGGCTCACAGAGATCAGACAGCATGAACTCTTATTTTGAAAGAAACTGTCAAAACACAGAAAAGCAGAATCCTGATGCAGACACATTCGTTCCAACTAAAGATGAAAATCGCGTTGTGTCCGTTCCTGATTCTGTACCTCAAATAAAGACTGGCGGGTCTCAACAAAGAGCAGAAACTCAAATGAATGAAGTGACATCTAATGCTGAGGTCCCGGCTCCATCGGTACGAACAAGGGATGAAAATGAAACAACACATCACGGTCAAGCTGAAAATCATCCAGAAGACGTTGTCACTATAATGCAAAGGCAAAATGAGATCACTGCTCTGTTGGTGCAGCAAAATCAATCATCTACCCTTCCATCTAGAAACATTCTGGTGTTTGATGGAGACCCGTTTTAATACAGGTCCTTTATTAGAGCATTTGAGAATGGAGTGGAGGAGAAAACAACTAATTGGAATGATTGTTTGCACTTCCTCGAACAATACACCAGGGGGCAGCCGAGAGACCTGGTGCAAAGTTGTCAGCATTTACCTACAGAGCAGGGATATTGCAGAGCCAAAGATCTTCTAGCAGAACACTTTGGGAATGAGTACAGAGCTGCTTCTGCTTATATGGAGAAGATTCTTAACTGGACACCTATTAAAAGTGAAGATGTTAAAGCACTACAGTCATTTTCACTGTTTCTGAGAGGATGCTCAAACTTAACAGAGCAAATGATGCACATGAAAGAGCTCGACTTACCATCTAACATGAGAAGCATCATTTTTAAATTTCCTTACAAATTAGGGGAAAAATGGAGAAGTGTTGCTTGTGATTTGCATGAGCGACGTGGTCAGAGAGCAGTTTTCACCAATCTTGTTACTTTTAATTGAGAAGCAAGTTGATCCACTCTGATCCACTTTTTGGTAACATCCAGGACAATCCATCAACCCAAAGCTTCCAATGCTAATTCCATCAGGCAAAGAAAGAAGGGAAGTTTTGCTACCAGTGTCACAGAAGTGCAAGATGCAGTTTTATCTCAGCAGACAGGAGTTAAACTGAAATCACCCTCTGTTCAGAATTGTCTGTTCTACTCACAAAGGAGTCATTTGTTGGATAAATGCTCACAGTTTAAAGTGAAAGCTCACCGGGATAAGATTAATTTCATAAAAGAAAAGGAATTTGTTTTGGTTGCTTGAAAGTAGGCCACATGAGCAAAGACTGCAGGAGTGGTTTGGATTGCAGTGTGTGTCACCAGAAGCACCCGGGAGTCCTTCACATAGAGCGACAGGATAAAGGTACATCCTCGGCGCATAGTCAAAGTTCTGCGAGCTCTCCAAGTGTTTCCACTACTATGACTCGGACCTGTGGCCATATTGGGGCCGGTTGTGAAGATAATTCTATCTTTTCTGTTGTGGCAGTTAAAGTCAAGAGCCAGAAGAGTAATAAAACTGTGCAAACATATGCTTTTTTGGATCCAGGAAGCTCAGGCACATTTTGTACAGAAACACTGGCAAAAAAGTTGAACTTGAAGGGTAAAAGCATGAGTATTCTGCTGAGAACAATGGGTCAGAAGAAGGTTGTTGATACTCGGGTGTTGTCGGGACTCGAAGTGTCTGGTCTGGATGTGGATGATTTCATTGAGCTCCCAGATGTGTTGACGCAGAGGACCATGCCTGTTTCTGAGTTAAATGTCCCACATCAAGAGGATGTAGACCGGTGGTCTTATCTAACGGATGTTGTTAAGCTTCATGATATTGATGCAAACATCGACTTACTTATTGGTACAGACGCTCCAAAAGTGATGGAACCTTGGGAGGTGATAAATAGCCAGGGCGAGGGACCCTATGCTGTCAGGACCAAGATTGGTTGGGTCTTTAACGGACCGCTGACAGTAAGAGCAAGAGTGGCTGCCTTACTGTAACAACCAACTGGATCTCTGTTGAACATCTGCAAGAAATGCTGGTTAAACAGTTCAACCATGACTTTAATGAGAGATCATCAGAGGAGAAGCTTGAAATGCCCAGAGAAGACGTAAAGTTCATGGACATTATGAACAGTACAGCAGCATTAGTCAAAGATCATTATTGCATTGACTTACCTTTCAGAGAAGAAAACCCTGTTTTCCCAAATAATCACTGTGTTGCAGAACAGTGCCTGCAGTGCTTGAAAAGAAAGTTTGACAAAAATGAACATTTCAAAAGGGAATATGTCACATTTCTTGATGATATGATAATTCAAGGATATGCAGAGAGAGTGCCTGCTGACCAAACAAAAAAGGGTGATGGAAAGGTGTGGTATATCCCTCATCACGGTGTCTATCATCCAAGAATGGGCAAATTAAAAGTTGTTTTCGACTGTGGAGCTGCGTATAAAGGAACATCGTTGAACAGCCAATTCTTACAGGGCCCTGATCTCGCCAACTCTCTCATTGGAGTCCTCCTTCGATTCCACCAGGAACCAGTGGCTGTAATGGCAGAGATCCAAGCCATGTTTCATCAAGTTCGAGTCTCAGATCACCATGTTGCAGTGGTGGGCCGTCAGGGCCTGCAAAGCCTTCTCTGCTGGCCTAAAAATTATCTGAGTTACAGACTGATGTAAATTATATTTTGTCCATAAGTAATTAATAAATAATTCCAAACGGTATGTTCCAGTTCCTTTCATAGTTCTCCCGTGGTTGCGCTGCTTCCAGACATGTTTTTTTCATATTAAATCATTTAACCAATCAGATTTCAGGCATCATCTGTTGCTAGGGTCAAAGAAATCTGCCCGAGGCCTTCGCTATCCGTTCCCGATGGCGCAGTGAAGTAAAGTGAAACGTCAAACAGACAGCTGCTTCAACCAATCAGACAGTTGCTTCAACCAATCAGACAGTTGCTTCAACCAATCAGCTTTCGAGTTGGCGACTCAGCGCCTTCTAGCTTCTAACAACAGCATATCCAGGCCCTCTGATTTACATTCACCAAGAGATACAGTAGGGGCGGTATGCACCTAAGTTGTTGGTCGCCTACCGCAATTATTCCAAAGAAGAAGAAGAAGAAGACCTGAAGAGAAATAAAACTTATGCCAGAAATACCACAGGGCAGCTGGACTTTCAGCCCTGGCTTTATGGAACTGAAACTCACGGATAATCTATATGACAGAGCAGTTGAACTCTTTTTGAGGAAGGAAAGGAGGATGTATTTTGTTTTCAAATAATTGGGATTTTGGTGAGTAAAATGTTCCTCTTTTCCTAAATAATATTGCTGTTTTATAAAGTTGTTGATGCTTATTGTATGTGCACAGATGTAGTAGGAGAATTGTGCACTTCAGCAAAGGCATTTATTCTGGCTGCACAAGTATCTATCTGCTGTGCAACAACTCTTTATGTGCATATCTGCATAATAAGATTTTTTTTTGTAGACAAAATAGTTATTGAGAGGTGGATTGGTTCAGGCGGATCTGTTCTGAAGGCCTTAATGTGAAATGCACGGTCTGCCACTGCCATGTTGACTTCCTTCGTTTCCTCTGGTGGTCACATGGAGATACCTCACAGTCTCCAGAAGAACATCGAATGAGAGTTCATGTATTTGGAGCTGTATCCTCACCAAGCTGTGCAAATTATGCTTTGCGGAGAAATGCAGATGACAATGCACAACATTTTCCTATGGAAGTGGTGGATACAGTCAAACATAACTTTTATGTGGATGATTGTTTGAGGTCCATGGCATCAGAAGAAGAGGTGGTGCAAATGATAAAGGACTTGACTGCACTTTGTCTCAAAGGAGGATTCAAGCTTACCAAGTGGATCAGCAACAGCCGCAGAGTGCTGGTGTCAGTTCCAGAGGACAGCAGAGCAAAGGAAGTTATGGAGCTGGACTTGGATATAGATCAACTTCCAGTGGAGCGAACTCTGGGACTACAGTGGTGTGTGGAAACTGACAAGTTCAAGTTCAAAATCTCTGCATTGCAGCGGCCTTAGACGAGAAGAGGCATTCTGTCAGCGGTCAGCTCACTGTATGATCCATTGGGATTTCTGGCTCCGTTCATCATGCCAGCCAAGCTGCTCCTGCAGGAGCTCTGTCGAAGAAACCAGGGCTGGGATGAAGCTATAACTGAGCTGTTTGGAAAAACGTGGGCAGACTGGCTTGAGGACCTCCACAGGGTGGCGGAGTTTGAGGTTAATCGCTGTTTTAAATCCAGAGACTTTATTGCACAGACTGTGTTATTGCACAGCTGCACCACTTTTCTGATGCAACTGAAGTTGGATATGGAACAGCTTCCTACTTGAGACTGGAAAGTGATGGTGAGGTTCACGTTTCGTTTCTCTTGGGAAAAGGCAGAGTTGCTCCACTCAAGCAGACAACAATTCCTCGCTTGGAGCTCACCGCTGCAGTTCTTGCTGTGAGAGTTGCAAAGATGCTGCAAAAGGAGCTGCAACTTCCGTTGAAGGAATCCATTTTTTGGACCGACAGCACAACTGTCCTGAAATACATCTTCAACGAAACCAAGCGATTTCACACCTTCGTGGCAAATAGAACTGCTTACATCAGAGAAGCCATCTGTTGATCAGTGGAGATATGTGAGCTCAAAGGAGAATCCAGCAGATGAAGCATCCAGAGGAGTGCGAGCTGAGGAGTTCCTGAAAACCCAGAGATGGATGAATGGACCCGAGTTTCTCTGGAGGCCAAAGGAGGAGTGGCCTAAGCTGGATGAACATCTTCACACGATCCCTGCAGATGATCCAGAGGTAGAAAGGGACCTGAAAGTCAATGTGATGGTCAAGGGCATGGAAAATGCTACCAGCAGCTTAATCCATTACTTCTCGGACTGGATGAAGCTAAAAACCTCTGTGGCTTGGTTTCTGAGGATCAAGAAAATTCTAATGTTGTTGAGCAAGAAGAGGAAGGAGTCTTCTGCTGCTGCAGGCCTTCAAAGAGATGTTTCTGATGCTCAAAAGCATGAGTTGGATCAAAGAATGCAGACCTTCAAGGCCACACTTAAAGGACAGAGTTTGACACCTGAAGATTATGTCACAGCAGAGGAGGCAATTGTGCAATATGAACAAGGACGGCGATTCAAAGCTGAAATTGCTTCCCTGAAGGCTGGACTTAAAACTGTTCCTAAACGAAGTCCACTGTACAAACTGGACCCAATAATGGACAGAGGAATGCTCAGAGTGGGAGGTCGGCTGAATAAAGCAGCATTGCCAGCAGAGAGCAGACATCCACTCATATTATCCAAAGACCTGCATGCATCCACTCTGATTCTCCGCCATATCCACCATCAGCTGGGACATGCTGGAAGAAATCACATGCTGTCCAGATTGAGACAGAAATTTTGGACAATCAGTGCAAACTTTGCTGCCAGAAAGATCATATCCAACTGTGCTGTGTGTAAAGGCCATAGAGGAAAACTTCTTGACCAGAAGATGGCAGACTTACCTGAGGAAAGATTGTTGCCTGTTAAAGCTCCTTTCACAGATGTTGGTGTTGACTACTTTGGCCCAATCGAAGTCAAGAGGGGCAGAAGCCTTTTGAAAAGATATGGAGTGCTTTTCACCTGCTTGACCAGCCGTGCTGTGCATTTGGAAGTCGCATATACACTGGATACTGATTCTTGTATCAATGCAGTTCGCAGGTTCATTTGCAGAAGAGGCCCTGTCTTGACTCTGAGGTCTGACAATGGCACAAATTTCGTCAGCGCCAATCGGGAGCTGAAGGAGAGTCTGGCTGCATTGAATCATGCCAAATTTCAGAAGGTTTTGGCTCAGGATGGCATCAAATGGAGCTTTAATACACCGTCAGCTTCTCATCAAGGGGGTGTTTGGGAGCGCTTGATCCGTTCAACTAAAACTGTTCTCACCTCAGTACTTCGACAGCAAGTTCTGGATGATAAAGGATTCCAAACCATTTTTTGTGAAGTCGAGGCAATATTAAATGACAGACCCATCATCAAGGCTTCAGATTATCCAGATGACCTTGAAGCCCTCAGTCCAAATCACATCCTGCTGTTGAAAGGCAAACCCATCATGCCACCAGGTCTGTTTGACTCAGGTGATCTGTACGTCAGAAGAAGATGGAAACAAGTGCAGTACCTGGCTGAACTCTTCTGGAAAAGATGGATTTCTGAATACCTGCCGCTGATGCAGGAGAGACAGAAGTGGGTTAGGCCAAGGAGAAATCTCACTCCTGGAGATGTAGTTCTTGTGGCAGATGCTACAGCTCCAAGAGGATCGTGGATGATGGGGAGAGTTTTGGACGTGAAAACAGATGCCCAGGGCCTGGTTCGGTCAGTGCGCCTTCAAACGAAGACCAGCATCTTGGAGAGGCCTGCCACACAGCTCTGTCTGCTGCTGGAGGCAGCAGCTTAGCATCATCGACCAACTCTCTCTTCCCTCTCTCTCTCTTTCTTTCTATCTCTCTCTTTTTCTTCTTCTCTTTCTTGCTCTCTCTCTTTTTCTTCTTCTCTTTCTTGCTCTCTCTCTTTTTGTTTTTTCCAACAGAGACGTCCAAGAAGAAATCACTTACAGAATAGCTATGCTAATAGTTTAGTTGGGGTAATAGATCGTTTTGAGAAGTAATGGTAATTGTGGGTTGTACACAATTAGGGGCCGGAGTGTTAGAGCTATTTATTAGTTTTTCAGTATTTTCTGAATATTTCCTAATTTATTTTTTGTTTGTGTTATTTCATATAGTGTTTATTTTGTTTAGATTTATTGTTTGTTTATTTTGCATGTTTGGTTTGGGTAATTGGCACATTATTTTCTGTTAGGCTTGATTTTGTGGAGTTAATTGGTACCACCTGCACTTGGAGGTTATTTAGGGAGGTTGCAGGTAGAGGATCAGTGTGCACCTGGGTGAGGCTATGGTTTTTTACCAGAGCAAGAGAAGCAGCAGGAAGTGATCGCCCCAATTCTTTGCTTGCCAGGGAAAATAAACCAAGATAAAACCTACTGGAATTTTGTTGGATTATGAACCACAACCCGGTGGCAGTTTGAAGTTTGAGTTTTGATTTTTGATTTTGTCGCATTTAAGACAAATAGCCACTACAAACACCTTTGACTTCATTCAAAGGATTTTTCTCTCACTTGGACACAAATAGCTGAAACCAAAAATACAATCCCTCAAAAATCTTCTGATGCAATGAGTGAATGTTGTCACAGTGTTATTGTGAGGTGACATTTTGAGCAACATTGATACCTTTACTGGAAAAGTGACATTACTTTCCCGTTCGATCAGTTTTTGTGGGAGGGAGCCTCATTGCCCTGTCAGACTACTGAATGTTTTCATGTTCTCAAGGAGAAACACAAACACTACTTACCGTTTAGGTTTTTTTTTTTCCTTTTGTGTTGATGCTGACATAATTGTTATATTGAATACCAGCACCAGGTTCTTTAGCCAGTTGTCTCTGACTTATTATCGGTCTTTGACTTCTAAACTCATCCACTAATTTAAATCAGAAAGCTAAGCTGTTTTTAGTGGGAGCTGTCTCAAACATAAGAATCACAGTTGCGTATTCAGTTGAAATTGTGATTTTATTTTGCTGTCATTTAACTGGATTGTAAACAGTTGAGCAATATTTGCTATTCACTTTATTGATGTTAAGATAAATGTTTGGCTCTTAAATTGACCTCTGAGTTTGAGTATTGTTCATACCATAATCAACAGAGATGTTTCTCAGGGATTCTCAAAGTGTTACTGATTTGGGGCTCTTTTAAGGACTCAATGCTAGATTAAAGGCTTTTAAGGACTCGACGCTCGATTGAAGACTGCCCAAGAAAAAAGTCACGCATGATTTTTTTCTGGAAAAGTTAGTCTTTTGAAACATTGTTCATAATTTTACATTGTTTCATGACTTTTTGGCAGCAAGTTTTGCACTGAATTTTTCTGTGAATTGTTTTAATGTTACTTGTGACATACGGTGGGGTCACAAGCCTAAAAATGTTGTTTCAATTGTTGGTTAAAACTGTATTATACATACATTTCATGCCACTTTTACTCGGGTCACCAGAAACGTCTCTGTGGGACACCATTGGGCACTGAATTTTAAGAATATCTAAGGTGAACTTCAATAGTTTTCTGTCTGGACCCTGTTTTTCATGTGTTTTGGAAGAAAAAAGTTCAATTATTAAACTTTGTTTTCCATTCAAACTGTTGTCCTTCTTTGTTTAATTAGTTTATCACTTTAAGTTCAGCTTACTTGAACCTATCAAGGCAATCGGTTTCCTCATATCTTGCGAGTAATGTGAATGCTTTAACCTGTAAGGTTAACTTATTCTTATGAGTACTGCCTAATTACCATAACTTAAAAGTTTAAGTAGCAAAAACTGATATTTTACAGTCCACCTCACTAATGATTTTGAGTTAACTTTACTTAGGTTTCTGCCATTGCATGAGTTGTCTGAACTTATATTTTATAATTAACCTCACCAATGATAGTGAGTGAACTTAACTTAAATTTACTGTCATTATCTGAGTAATCTCAACACTGTAACTGTCAGCTTTAACTACTTAAAATTAATTATCTACTTTACATGGGAATTTTGAGGCAATCGGTTTCCTAACATTTTTTAAGTAAAGTGAACTTATTACAATTTACAGTGCACACTGTACACTGCTGACTTTGCTCATAGATCTGCTGCGTGTCATGTGCAGAAGTATTCAGATTACACTGCAATTGTCGTATGTGTGAAGGGTAGGGATGAAAAAGAGTACAGGGAGCTCATTGCGGGATTTACCACCTGGAGCAGGGACAATGGTCTTATTCTGAACTCCTCTAAGATGAAGGAGTTGATCATTGACTTTGGCAGGAAGCCTCTCATCAACCTGTCATCATCAACGGAGAGAGTATTGAGGTTGTTCACACCTACAAATACTTGGGTGTGTACCTTGACCACAGACTGGACTGGTCAGAGCAGCTCGGGCCCTGTATAAGAAAGGTCAGAGCAGCCTGTTTTTCCTGAGGAGACTTAAATCCTTTGACGTGTGTGGTGACATGCTGTACATTTTCTACCAGGCTGTTGTTGCAGGTGCTGTTTTCTTTGGGGTTGTCTGTTGGGGCGGCAGTATGACAAAAAGAGACAGCAGTCGGCTGGACAGACTGATCAGGAGGTGTGCCTCTGTGACGGGGAGGAAGGTGGACTCTGCTGGAGCAGTCCTGGAGAGGAGGATGAGGCTCTAATGCAGAGTATCTGGAGGAACCCCAAACATCCACTGCAGGACAGTCGCAGCTCAGAAGAGTGACCGGAATAACAGGCTGCTGTCACTGCGCTGCAGAACTGAGGCTTCAAGAGGTCGTTCATCCCCTCACCAGTCAGGCTGTTCAACAGAAGTGCCTGAGTCGAACTGAGTACACTATGAGGACTTTATTACTACTTTACTGTACTGTTGTTATTTTTTTGCGTGCAAATGACTTATGTATTTGCTGCTGGACACCTGAATTTCTCCCTTGGGAGATTAATAAAGTTTCTATCTATCTATCTATCTATCTATCTATCTATCTATCTATCTATCTATCTATCTATCTATCTATCTATCTATCTATCATGCCTCAAGTCTCACGCATTGAGCGTTACAGTCACGCATTTCGGCCTTTTGCCACGCACTCACGCCACACATTGTATTTCTCATGCTGAAAAAAATACCAGTAAATTTGTCTTGTGCGCTGCTGCTATGGAACTGTCATTCACTGCTTTCAGCCTGGTTTTTCCTCCTGCGAAGTCCACCTGAGATGACATGAAGTTTGTGCAAAGAAACAAGGAACCTTATTGCAGATGGAAATTAGCATTTGCTAAATCTGGTACAAAGCATCTTTTCCATTGAAAGATTAATGCATTTGTACATGGTCCCTGTCAAATAAATCAATAAACTAAACTATTGATTCTGAATTGAACTGAATGGTGAGTTGTGTTATACATATTACAATGTCAAAATGATTTAAATAAAAGTGCATATTGTGAAATGTTAATATTTACATTAAATGGTTAAATTAAATATGATGCACTTTATTGTGTTTTGAAAAAAACAAACAAAAGACCCTTAAAAGTGACACATTGTTGCCAACTCCTCACTTAGTGACGTTCTGTCATCTTGTAATTTGTATCAAGGCTCATTTGCATATCTAGGTCAAATTAGATGATGACGTCATTTAAAACGATACATTGTTGCAAACTCCTCAGTCAGGAAAGATCTAAATGACATTTTCATACAGAAAGAAGGAACCATATTGGTGCAACGTGAGTCACGTGAAGTGTCATGCTACGTTCACACCGAAAGCGTCGCGGGCGTCGTCGACGCTTGCGACGCCTCGAAGCTGACGCTTGTGACGCTTTAAACACGACGCTTGACACCGGGTGGTCACAAAGCTCGCGACGCTCGCGACGCTCTTGATGCACGTCAGTTAATTGGCGCGCTGGAGGCTGATTTCTGTTTCCAGCTATGGCGGATCGCATCAGGAGAGCGGCTCGGCTTTATTTGTTAAATAAAGCTAGGCCGCGTCGTTGTCGGAAAAGTCGCTATTGGCTGCTCTGCTCCTCTCTGCTCTGACTGCAGCGGGGAGCGCTGCTGAGACTGACCGCTTGTGAGCGCTTTGGGACGGGGGAGGGGCTCACGCAGCACCCGCTGCTCATGGACGACAGCAACGAGACGTCCTGTCACGTCTCCAGAGCACCGGAGAAAGTTGCTAGATTTGTCGCTAGTTGCTTTTGACAAAAAAACGTCGCCAAGAGGCTTTGGAAAGTCGCCAGATTTAGCGAGAAAGTCATCAAGTTAGCAACACTGGCCGGCCCGCATCGGTGCTCGGACCACTCGTAGTGACGTAGTACCGGAGGGATCGTCTCTGATTGGTTGACGCTCAGCGGCAGCGCGTCGAAAGTTCAGTTTTCCCAACTCTCAAAAAGCGACGCTCACGACGCTCCTGACGCCGGGGATGAGCGTCGTGGGCGTCGACGCTCGAAACGCTGGAAAAGCGACGCTCATGACGGTCCTGATGCGCCGCCCCGCCGCCCGCCGCTCCACGACGCTCGTCCACCATCGACTTTGCATAGAAAAGCGACGCTCACGACGCCCGCGACGCTTTCGGTGTGAACGTAGCAACAGAGCTACAGCCAGAGTCCTGACTCCTGATCACTCAAAGACAGCTTTTAAATGGAAGTACAGATATCTATTGTCATACATTGTGTTTCATGATGGTTTTGCAAATGAAGAAATGCTTTCTACAGTTAGAAATCAAATTTGATTGGTGCCTTGTCTCATGTTATCACACAGCACAATTTGAATCATTTAGATTGATTTGAATTGATTGAAAGTCCCTTTTTTGTCCCACAGGGGGGAAATGCAGTGTTCCAGCAGCACAGAGAAAAGAAATATAAATGGAATAGAAATGTGAAATGTGAAATTTACAAAGCCCAAACATAAATAAAAAAAATTTATATAATTCAAATATAAATTTAGGATAGATATAATTAAATAACAGATGTAAGCTAACTGACATAATTAAATATAATTTAAATAGAAATTTAAGACAGATATAATGAAATAACAGATATAAACTAACAGATATAAATTAATAATTTACATATACATCTAAGACAGTTATAATTGAATAAATAACAGATATACAGTGACATATAAATTAAATATAATTCAAATATACTTTCAAACAGGTACATATATAGACTATAATAATAATAAAAGATAGAAATTAAATATAATTTAAATATACAGTTAAGACAGACACATATGTACAATATAATCAAAAAATATGAGAACCACGAAAAATATACACAGGAGTTTCACAGAGCTGAATGGATGATGGATGATAATGAATGACTGCATCCCTCCCCTCCTTTTTTCATTGACAGGTAAGTGAGAGGTTTGCAGACATGTTTGAGTCCTCCCAGTTCCAGCGGTGCACCAGACAAATTTCCCAGAATTTTTTTTCAGCATGAGAAATTTCAATTCAATTTCAATTTATTTTGTGTAGCCCAGTATCACAACAACAGCTGCCTCAGAAGGCTTCAAGACGTTACATTGGTTGGTAAAAATAAAAACAGTGAATAAGCATAATGTTAATATGTCAAATTCACAGTAACGAGACAAAACAAAGCAACCATCATCTTAGACCCTCACAATGTGGGAAATACAATGTGTGGCATGAGTGCATGACAAAAGACCATAATGCATGACTGTCACGCTCGGTGCGTGAGACTTGAGAGCCCTGCCAGTTTGCATGGGGCTTGGGGCCGACATGACTGTAAGCCCTTGCATCAACGTGCAGTCAGTGTTGTCAAACACACAAAATGAAGCGGACATATCCCTCAGGGCATGCTATGAAGAAAAATCAAGAAGAGGATGAAAAAAAAAACATGATAGTGGTAAGTGAGAATGTGTAAACTATGTGTGTTACATTATATATATATAAAAAAAGTTAGTCCCAGTTAGTCCAAGGGACTTTGTCCCAAACTCCCAGTCATCCACCACCAAGCACCAGAAAAGTAAGCTGAGTCCGTGCAAAGTGATTTCAACCATTTTCTTCAAAACACATTAGTAAAGTCTGTATATAGTCATTCACATTATTTGACAGAGTAGTTAAAGGTGCATTAAGCAGTTTGCTCGTTTTATGATTAACACCGACCCCTGCAGGTCTTGGTCGTAACTGCAGTACTGTACGTGCACAGAAGAGGGGAACTCCTTCCTCGCTCTTTTAGTAGCGCTCAAGTAAAACTGAAGGTTCTTTTACCTGGTGCGGTCTGTGCTGGAGTTGTGGCAGTGCTAGAAGCTGGTCTTTTCTTTCTGGAAGCTCCATCCTCAATACTGCTCAGTTGTTGCTGGTGGAGTAATGGCGGACAAAACGAAACTGAGGGATATCAGGCCAGCGTGAGGCGCATTACGTCAGGCTCAGAGCGATTCGTACCCGAATCACTCATATTGCTGTGCCTTCAGTGCCCTGCACAGGAAAACAGGAGCGACTGCGATCTTGCAGAAATAGCTCTTGCTGCCCATCAGGCAGAGGTGAAAACGTGTGTGGGTGTGAATAATTGATAATTTCATATTTAAAACTGCGCTATGCTCCTTTAACAACACACTTCTGTGGTATGGCGAACTTAGAGCACATATTTACCTCTGCCAGCAAAGGTAATGTAATCGTCATGGTTTGTTTGTCTGTCCTTCTGTCTGTCTGTCTGTCTGTTGACAACATAACTTCCAAACTGTGGCACGGATTATGACCACATTTTCACTGTTATTAATCAAAGTATTTCTTTGCCGATCCTTCGTCCTGGACTTCATTCATCATAATTGTGGGCCTGTGAGGCCCCATAGACCCTCTTGCCTAGGGCCCCCAGGGGGTCTAGGAACACCCCTGCTTCTACGACATTGTCATTGGCAATAAAAATGGGTTGTAAAGCAGGGAGATTTTATTTAAAAAAAAAAAGAAGAAGAAGAAGAAGAAGAAGTATTTTGACAGCGCATGGTTTTAGTCTGTGGTTGACCTCAGAGAGGAACCGATCACATGGCACAGATGTTTGCTACCAAACTGGGCCGATTGCACAATACCAAGATAAGGGGTTAAGCCAGGATATTTTGGATATCCTGGATGAACAAATCCATGATCCGGTTGCAAAAAAGTAGGATAGTTTTGACATAAGTTACCATGGAGATTTAGAGCTGGTCTGCTCCAGACCAAGACCGGGTCTACTCAGTGGTGGGGCAAGGGTCCTTGGGGGCTCCAAGCAAGAAATTCATCGAGCCCCCACCCCATCCGTGCACGCCGAAAGAAATAGTTTTTTTGCACACAATTTGCACCTAGCGGGGTCCCCTAAAAGCTGGGGCCCCAGGAAAATGCCTGGTTTGCCTGTTGGCACACCCCACCTCTGGGTCCAGGATTCAGTCTGCTCCAGTCTTTCATGATGGTGTGGGTGGGGGCTTAATCAGAGGAGACTGTAGAGCTCCGTGCTCCTTGTCTGCCTCCATAAGAACTTCCTGCTCCGGTGGAGAGAAGAACTTCACTCTGGTTGTCATGGTGAATCCATGATTTTGTGATCAATCACGGGGTCTCTTTAAAGAAGTGAACTGATCCCGGATTGGTCTGTTGTACAACTAAGTAGGCTTGAACCCTCTGGTTCTGGATTGGATGGGCTCGGATCAGTTATTATTCCTGGATCAATGAATCCTACTTTTGTGCAATCGGCCCTAGACAGAGTGAAATGTGCAAACCTCCATAATTCCCTCAGAGCACGTGGTCGGCTCTCGGTCGTCACATGACTGTGTGCGTCCTGAAGCAGGGATTTAAACCAGGGCACTTCTGCTTCCTGCCGCCTGGCACTATGTAGAGCTGGGCTACTCAACCCGCGGCCCGCGGGCCGCATGCGGCCCGCAAGCTGTAACGGCGCGGCCCACGGCTGATTGTAAGCAGTGAAAAAAAAATCGACTTTTAATGAGGAAAAAAACGTTTCTGATATGCGGACACCAGAGGGCAGTGTGTTTGACCTCCTGACAACAGGCAGATAAGTGTTGCAATTGTGGGGCTGTACCAGTGGGTGGCGGTAATGCGCCAATAGGCTGTTTGCTCACTGCCGAAAACAAAAGACTCAAAGAAGACTGATCGAAGTGGAGTTCATGGCTGCCGCCGGTAAAGTTAAACTAAAGTCATGTGATGAACACAGGAAAGTTCAACCGTCATGGGAGGAAGAATTTGCTTCTCTGGAGGTAAATAACAAGCCAGTGTGCCTTCTTTGCCAAAAACCGTCCATTCCTAAAGGAGCGAATCTTCAGCGTCACCACGACAGCTGTCAGGAATTTATTACAGTAGGACTGCACCACTCAACCTGTGACAACACTGACTCTGTGCTGTCACTGAGACACTTCCGAAAGTTTTGTTTTTCTTATTATAAATCCTACGTGTATTGGACTTTGCTAAGAAATGTGATAAATCGTCCTGATTTCAGGTGAGGGTAATTGTTTTAGCTGTGACCTTCTGTAGGGCTGCCTGTTGTGCACAATTTCTGTGAGTAACACACACCTGTGTGTTTTTCTTCTGTCATTGTTCTCCAAAAAGTAAGTCACCTGCAGAGCTATGTTTGTATGCTTTACAATGATTGTTTTTTTTTTTTTTTTTTTTTTTTTCCACCGGTGATCTTTTTTGTGATGCACAATATTTAATTTTTACTTCATTTATTTTTTGCAGGAGTAGGCCAATTATTTTTGTAAAGAATCCCTTAATTTATTTACTTTTTTGTGGAAAAAGACCTGCTTTTTTGTTGTAATTTAGTGAATTTCTCAAACGCATTGCTTGAAAAATATTTAAAATACTTATGTTTTGTTACAAAAAGTGCTCATATGTGTAGTAAGTATATTCATATTTTGTGAATAAAGCCTCATTTTATAATTTGATATCTGACTTTTTTTAAATGTCATGCCATTTCACCTTTTTGCTTTTTATTGGAAATGCAGAAAACAGCCACAAATAGATCTATAAGGCTTAGTGTAATGTATTTTCAACAAAGTCTTATTTTAGTTTTACAAAAGACTAATGTAGTTGTCTTTCTATTGTAATGCATTTAAAATTTCATTATTGAATATTAATTACATTATTTAAATGTATTTTACATAATTCAGTCATATAAATTAGCAAACCTAGGTTGCGGCCCACGCAAACAGAAATGTTTTTCTATGTGGCCCTCGAGCAATGGTAAGTTGAGTAGCCCTGATGTAGAGCACACTGGAGTGTGACATCTCTAAATCAACTAATGTTCCTTAAATCTTTGTTTTCCTACTGTCACATAAATCAAAACGCAAATCAATAGAGATCACACATATTTTATTTATGGACGAAGTAAATCCTCCCAAATCTTCAGTTGACAATTTTACAACATTGGAAGATCTGTGTTTTAATACAGTAAAGAGCAAAATGAGATCAATATTGGTTAAGTTGTCATGACTCTGTCAGATGATGGATTTTTTTTGTGGATTTTTTTTTTTTACACCAAAACAAACATGTGCCATGTTGTCCCTGGGATTAATGAAGATCCATAAATATTACGAAGATGATGTTCAAATTTCGGCAAATATCTTCACTTCAAATACAATTTCGTTTGTATTTTTTAAAAGGATGATTGTCTCTTCTTCTTCTTCTTCTTCTTTAGGGTTTAATGGCGGTTGGCAAACTGAAATGGTGCATTACCGCCACCAACTGGTATGATTAGACAAGGATGACGCGTAACCTAGATTTAAAAAAAAAAAAAAAAAATTACTAATAACTAAATACGATTACACAATTCAGTCTCCATCAAAAATGTCCATAAAGCTGTCCTCCCTGCACTGTTAGCAGATTCTTGTAAAAGACTAACCAGGTCCAGTTTTTGTTTCAGTCTAGCCAGTCTCTGTACTAACTTGTTTCGATGGATATTATATTCTTGACATACGCAAATCACATGTTCTATTGATTCCTTCTGACTGCAAAAGTCTCAATTGCCCGTCAAGTGTCTTCCTATTTTGAAAAGTGATTCATTCAGTCCAGTGTGCCCAATCCTTAATCTTGTCATGACTGCATCTCGCTTTTTATTCCCTGTTTCCTCGAGCATCCCTCCAATTCGTTTCTTTATTTTATAAAACCACCGCCCCGTTGTGCCTTGATCCCAGTCTTTCTGCCACTTTAGCTTCAGATTTTGTTTTATTATACTCTTTGCTTCTGCCTTGTTCACCCGTACTTGAATATCTATATCTAACTTATGGACTGCTATCTTAGCAATGCGATCCGCCTCCTCATTCCCTTGCAGCCCCACATGTGCTGGTACCCATATAAACACAACACTCAGCCCCATCATTTGAATCCTGAACAGTCCTTGTTGAATCTCATATAAAGTGTCCTCCCTACTGTCTGAGTGACTGTATTGAAGGCTGACTATGGACGAGTTGGAGTCTGTGCAAATCACCGCTTTTAAAGGCCTGACCTCTTCCACCCAGTGAAGGGCAAGTAGGATTGCCAGCATTTCCCCCTTATAAACTGACACTTCTTCATTTACTCTTTTCCCAACTTTAACTCCAAACTCTGGAACTGTAAAAGCCACTCCTATTTTCCCGTTTTGACCTTTTGAAGCATCTGTGAAAATTTTAACATAACCAAAATATTCATTGATATACATTTGAGCCGTCTGCCTATTTAAAATGAACTCTTTATTTTTGTGCTTCTTGTGAAGTAAAGTCTGATCTACTGAAAGATTGTCTCACTTCAATGACAAATATTATATTTTGGTCTCTGCCGCCACGTAGAATTTTCAACCAATAAGAAACGCCAAAGACTATATTCCCGCCCCTGTCTTCTCTTACGTCCTCAGATGTGTTTCATATATCCGTCCCTCGCGCTCTGTAGCTCATTCAGTGTTTCTACTCTGAGATCTGAAAATGAGCGGCAGAGGAAAGGGAGGGAAAGGTCTGGGCAAAGGAGGCGCCAAGCGCCACCGCAAAGTCCTCCGGGACAACATCCAGGGCATCACTAAGCCCGCCATCCGCCGCCTGGCCCGCCGCGGCGGAGTCAAGCGCATCTCCGGCCTCATCTACGAGGAGACCCGCGGCGTGCTCAAGGTCTTCCTGGAGAACGTCATCCGGGACGCCGTCACATACACCGAGCACGCCAAGAGGAAGACCGTCACCGCCATGGACGTGGTCTACGCTCTCAAGAGGCAGGGACGCACTCTGTACGGCTTTGGAGGCTGAAGCTCCATCCAGCGACCGCACCAAACAAAACAAAGGCCCTTTTCAGGGCCGCCCACCTTCTCACTGAAGAGCGCTCTCTGAGTTTACCCGAAATGTGCGCTTTGAATTTCTTATTGTAGAATTAAGGTGTAGGAGTCTTGTTTGTTATAACTACTATGGTTGTCTAACATGTCGGCATGAACATTCCGCCCACTCTGACAAACCGAAGAGCGCAACTCGGCAATTAAGAAGCTGACGCATCGTGAGCGCCAGGATTCGCCAGTTTAAGTAAAGTTGTTTATTGAGAATAAAGACAAGTCTGTATTTCACAAAAGGCGAGTCGGTGAAAACGGGGTTAATACTTTCATTACACCCAGTAGGAAATCGTGTTATAGCAGCAAAGCATGTTGAGCGTTTACTTTTTGTCTTACGGACACATTTGAATGGTCTCAGTCTAATTTTTGTAACTATGCTATTACATACTAAATCTGTAATGGTCCAGCCTTCAGGGACACAAACTCACAGCCTACACTGCACATGTGGAGGGGTGTTATAGTCCCTTCTGGATGGCAAGCAGAGAGCATAGTTCACGGGAATGAGCTGGGATTAGACCTTAGTGACTGACACTCGAGCTGGGATTTCTGGCTCTTTGAAGGGAGCCGGCTCCTGAAGAGCCGTTCAAAAGACTGGCTCCCCTCATAGTGTAGAGGCAATCCATTACTTTCTGACAACTGACACTGTTACTGTCAGTTATGAGTTATCTGGTGCTTTAATGTGTTTAATGACAGATTTAAGACATTTTTTTCTGATACACATATTGTGGCTGCTATTTGTCCTCGAACTGAGCAGTGTGTGTGTGTGTGTGTGTGTGTTCCATTGCTAAAACCTCTGATAAAGTGATATACAGTGTTACAATTTAACTGGTTTCCTTGTTACCTGGTGACTGACTTCCTTTAGCACTTCCTGCTGCTGCTGCTACTAGCAGCAGCAGCAGCAGGAAGTGGTATTGAAATCAGACTCATAAAAGGTCCAACACAGCTTTTTGTCTGGTTTTTAGCATCTATCAGCAACAAGGGACGAGAAAGAAACCCAGTGGCCAATTAATAACGAAACCAGTTATTCCAAAACACCAGCTCAGCTCCGGTTTCCTCCGCTAGTTAGCTGCTGCGTTCATATGACTGGAGCGAGCGGCAGAAAACTGAAACTCAGTCGTTCACATGAAGACAGCATCACAGCTGGACTCAGGAGACACTCAGGAGACACGTGAAGGACGTATGGACAATTTGCAAAAAGGAACGACTCTCGTCGTTCACTTGAAAGAGCCGTTCAAATGAACGGCTCGTTCATTGAACGTCACAGCACTAACTGACACATGTTAGTTTTATCTTACTGATTTGTTGCAATAGTTACTCTGCAGACAAAATTGTGTGAATTTGGTTCAACATGTAAGAAAGAAGAGGATACATTTGAGTTGAAACTATTGAGCCTGTACAATTCTGGCATTCCTACTCCACCAGGAGTTATAAGGTGCAGTGGATACAATGTGGAAGGAACTATGCTGACAACAGCTTGAATATGAAGTAACCAGTAATGTATGATGATTCAAAAGTGTGAATATAACATTCAGAAGCAGGCAGTTTGAGTTTTTTTTCACCATCCTGCTATGATGATACAGCCTTTGTGAATGTAATTGCTGCATGGACCTCTGGGAGTTTACTCAGGTCGGTAATACCTCATGGCTTCATGCTACAGTAATGCTGCTGTGCATGAGGCAGTTACATCATATTCTGGATATTTCTCAAAGGGTCAAAATCCGAGAAGTGGATGATTGTCACTATGAAATGATCTATGAAAAAAAAAGACAAAATACTGATGTAGGGCTGCACGATTATAGTCAAAATAATAAGCACAAATATGGACAATATTGTGATCATGATTATCAATCAAGATTATTCATGTTACTGAAAACATCTCTATCTTTATTACACAACTTTCAAACAAATATATGAACAGTTTTCAGTGCAAAATTAAACTTTAAATAAGAATAACTTTTATAATGCAAAAAAAATTAAATGTATCCAAGAATGTAATGTTTATCAAAGGATAACTGAATAAATTTTCTTTTTCAGAGTGCTATCTCAAAGTGCATCTCAATAACTAATGATTGAACAGCTTATACAGAAAAGGAAATCACTTGAGGCTGTTCGGCCTCCAGGTTTTTAGCCAGAAACACGTTTGTCAACATGTTCTGGCTAGAGTGATGAGTGAAGGCAGGTCACCGTTTCCCCAGAGCTAAAAATTCTCTGATAGGAAACTTGCTGCTGGAATCCACAAGTTTTTTTTTTTTTGTTTTTTTTTTTGACAGCTTTTAAACTCGTGGGTAGAGTTTCTGGTGCTCCTTCCACCAGTCCCGTGGGTTCTCTTCACTGTCAAATCTGACACAATGTAGGTAAGACTGAAGCTCAGTGGCCACAGCCTGCTGTTCCTGGTGACGAGAGGATCTTGTGGTTTACCCAGTGACCTTGAAGAAGCTCCCCAAGGTCTTTTTTTGTATGCACTGGGGGCCCCCACATGGATCAGTTGGGCCTTTCTCCTTGAAAAGTACATGATACATGAACTAAATAAAACAATTATGTCTGATGAAATATATTTAACATCCACATTCAGATGACAGTACTTTAGTACATTTTAATCCATTTAAGATCTTTGATTTATTATAAACTGAATTCTGTATCTATGTAACCATGACTAACCACAGTTGCAGAGGCAGCCATCTCAGATAAAAGTCTGGCTTGGATTGGTGCAATCCTGTCTCCTGTGTTACTGGAGCCAGTCCCAGCTGCTTATGGGCGAGGGCGGAGTCCACCCTGGACAGTTACCCAGTCCATGGCAGGGCCAACAGAGACAGGCACCCATGCACTCTCACATTCACACCTGGGGCCAATGCGGGTTCCCCGATTAACCTAACATGCATGTTTTTGGGTACAGACTTCAAAAGAAAGGCCCTGGCAGGTATTTGAACAAAGGACCTTCTTCCTGTGAGGCAAGAGCATGACCATGTATCTTAAGATTTACTTTTCTCCTTTTCTTCATTACTGTACCACGTTTGTCTGGAATCAGCCATGACTTTAAACAAGAAAAAATGAAACGAACTCTGACAGTATGAAATGCTCAAAGCAAACATAGCATTTAGATTCACTTTTCTGGGGTTGATCAGCAAGGTTAAGGAAAAATGCAGAAAAACTTTAAAATCTGGGTCAAACCACCTTATGCCACCGACAGTGACCGTAGAACAAATCAGAAAACAATCAACTGACTCAAGCACAAATAAGGGTGGCGTCTCAACTTCTACAAAGGATCATGTGATGCTTTTCAAAGAGCCAGTCTTTTGAGTGGTACTGTCAAAAAATGGTGCACTTCGAAGAGTCAGATAACCCAGCCTTAAAGGTTAATGCGCCATGATTTAATTCATAAATTACCGTAGTATGATAGGTTCAAAATACAGATAAAGAGTCTGACCTGAAGGAAGCAACTCCCCTTCAGGTCATACCTACGCAAAGTACTGAGAGTCTCTAGATTAAGTGGGTGGCTCTTAAAAGAGCCTTTGGGTTTCGACTGCAGCAGCAGAGCGCTTTACTTGGAGCTGGTGTACTTGGTGACGGCCTTGGTGCCCTCGGACACGGCGTGCTTGGCCAGCTCGCCGGGCAGCAGGAGACGCACGGCGGTCTGGATCTCCCTGGAGGAGATGGTGGAGCGCTTGTTGTAGTGAGCCAGGCGAGACGCCTCCGAGGCGATGCGCTCGAAGATGTCGTTGACGAACGAGTTCATGATGCTCATGGCCTTGGACGAGATGCCGGTGTCGGGGTGGACCTGCTTCAGCACCTTGTACACGTAGATGGCGTAGCTCTCCTTCCTGGGCCTCCTCTTCTTCCTGCCGGGTTTGCCGGCGGTCTTGGTCACGGCTTTCTTGGAGCCCTTCTTGGGCGCGGACTTACCGGGTTCAGGCATGTTCACTTTCTGGTGTCGAGCTGCTGCGGTGGGACTGTACTTATACAGGCTTCGTGTAAATGAGACTGTGCTGTCTCTTCTCTGTGATTGGCTCATGTGCTTCTCGGCCGTTGGGCTGTGCAGTAGCACCACGTGACTGAGACTCACGTGATGCGGAAATGCAGTGAAAGTGAAGTGAGCAGAATGGAGACTTAAAATTGTGAATTCTTCACGGTGAAGCGGGGCTGAAGTGTTGAATTGTGTGTGAGTGAGATGATTCACTCAGTGAGTCTTTCTCGTTTCCACTGGGTGGAATCAAAACTCACAAACACTGACGTTAAGCTTCAAACGGGAAGCGTGTTGAGCTGGACGCTGTTTTGAGCACATGGAGCTCATGTGTGGCGGCTGTCGATGTGCAAATCATCCACGCTTCGTTTATGTCTTCTGTGTGTCTAATGAGTCCGAGCAGTCAGCGCTGCCTTCATGTGAACGAGCGAGTTTCAGTTTTCCGCAGCTCGTCCCAGTCACCTGAACGCAGCAGCTCGCCAGCGGAGAAGTGTGTAGAAACCAGAGCGGTTCTTTCACTCCCTTGTTGCTGGTAGATGTTATATTAGATATAGAAAGCCAGAATGCAAGGAAACACTGATTTTATATATATATATATGCTGCACCCAGGATCGTGGACTGCTCTTCATATGTTCGTGTGTACATATATTGAAATATGCTTAATCACCTGCTGACCTGCCCATTTTCTTTTTGTTCTTTTTCCTTCAAAAACCTGTTATTGTTTTTTTAATTCTATATATTATTAAAGTGAAAACTTAAATTTGAATTACAAAAAGAAAGGAGCGACTCTTTGGAAGAGCTCTTTTAAATGAATGACTCCTCAAGACCCAGAGTTGACCAGAAACCTGGTGAGCCGACCAGCCGGGCCTGTGGAGCTACTTTGCAGGAATGTGGTATGGTATGGTATGCATTTATTTGTCAGGGACAGTGCACAACAAAACATTAACCAAAAGAGGAGAAATGCTTGGTGCTGGGTTATAGCCGAATGCTAATTTCCACCATTAGTCCCTGGGCAGGTTGATGTTTAACAGAGAGACATTTAGAGTTAGATTACAATAACCAAAAGAAAATAAATAAATACATAGTTAAATAAAAACATGTTTTTGAGCAGTCTTTCTTCACAGCCATACTGATCACTCCCTCATTCACTCTCTTTCAGATCACCAGTCTCTGTTACTCACAACACTACAACGCTAATGTAGACACATTTGTTTTGAGAGCAGCCATTTCTTTGTCAGACGTGCAAAAGTGGGAAATTCTGTGCAAGTCAAGATCTGTATTGGTAGTTTATTCCAATGTTTTATGGCCACATATGAGAAGACTGTTCTGGCTAAAGCCATATTATTGTTGGAGACACGAGCTTCTCCTCTAGAAGAGGAGCGCAATTCTTTCTGATATTTCTGATGTTAAAGAGATGAAACTTCTCAGGGGTGGAGTGATGTGGGTCTTTCATGGCTTCAAACGGGATTTCATGTCCCCAAATGTGCATTTTTATTCGCCTCCAAAGGTTGTTGACTATTTTCATTAGCATTTTGGTCAGGTGGTCACATGTCCATGTGGGTTAGTAGATTCAGTGACAGACAGACATTCTGAGGTAGATGTTCACACGTTCAGCTTTACTATAGAAACGAATGAAAACAGTGAAACGGTGCGTCAGTGTGTTTCCCCTGAGGCACACAGTACGAGGATTACCAGCAGAATCGTTTGCGTACTCGCTTTACGTAAGACCGAACGCTGAAGTGAAAACAGGCGTCGAAGCAGAGTGGTGGTTGTGAAAATCATGCTTCCATTTTGAATGCAAGCCTGCCATCCAGCCATTATAGCTGTAGACCGTGAAGTCTAGTAGCCGTTCATGAAATATTACGAGGACATGCACTTCAGATGTGGTGAGCGGCCCTGAAAAGGGCCTTTGTTTTGTTTTGTCGCTGGATGGAGCTTCAGCCTCCGAAGCCGTACAGAGTGCGTCCCTGCCTCTTGAGAGCGTAGACCACGTCCATGGCGGTGACGGTCTTCCTCTTGGCGTGCTCGGTGTAGGTGACGGCGTCCCGGATGACGTTCTCCAGGAAGACCTTGAGCACGCCGCGGGTCTCCTCGTAGATGAGGCCGGAGATGCGCTTGACTCCGCCGCGGCGGGCCAGGCGGCGGATGGCGGGCTTGGTGATGCCCTGGATGTTATCACGGAGGACTTTGCGGTGGCGCTTGGCGCCTCCTTTGCCCAGACCTTTCCCTCCCTTTCCTCTGCCGCTCATTTTCAGATCTTAGAATAGAAACACTGACTGAGCCACAGAGCGCGAGGGACGGATATCTGAAACACATCTGAGGACGTAAGAGAAGACAGGGGCGGGGCTTCTGGTATAGCGTTTCTCATTGGTTAAGAACTGTTTGGTGAACCGCACGGCGGCCCAGTGATTAATAATTCTTGCCTCTCAGCAAGAAGGTCCTGGTTTGAAATCAGAAAGCTCAGTGCACAATGTGCATCACTGCTGCCACTCCTGTAACTGAATACTCATAAATTACATTACACACAAATGCTGGCTGCTGCTGTGAGTGTAGCTCCTCTTTCCTCTTGCAAACTGTCATCTGAAGTTGTCTGGAAAGGAAGTCCTGAATAAATGCAGCTTAATGTCTCCCTTCCTGTTTTGATGATTAGCCAGGAAGAGAATAGAACGCCACTTCCCCATGGTGGCTCTCGGAGACAGAGGCAGGCCTTAGACCAAAGACTGGACCAACAGTTCCAGGAGCTGCAATGTTGGCAAATTCAGTTATTCCTGGAGGATTCCTGTGAAGCAAGGCAGCATGAGGCGAATCTGGCCAGAGAGCTGGCACAGCTGGCCTGTTCCTCAGGTTGACATTTCTTCAGGGCATTGCTCTGCTCCTGCAGGCCCTCAGAGACACAGAACCCACACTGTAGTCGCACAATTGCCTATTTTTGTCAATAAAAAAATGTGATAACTCATGTGTTGATTCAGTTAAGTAGTTCTTACACAACATCAGCACAAGAGGATAATTTTCATACCACAATAGTTTAAGTTTAAGCACTGCAATAACATTAAAACTGACATTTTAATTTTGTGGCGCCAAATCCAATAAGCAAGTTTCTTTAAAGCTATAGAAATGTGACTTTTTCACAACTGTTAAAAGAATCATGTATTATAATGGCAAAACAAAAGGTAGAAGTTCATTAATGGTTGACAAATATATTTAGTGACAGTGTATGCATTATTACACCATTTATGAATAATCTCTGAATGATCTTTTTTTGACCAAGACAAGCTGTTTGACATGAAATGAAGCGAACAGTTTGGTTAATACAGGGAATACAAAACTAAAATTTGCTGTGAAATTATGCCATCAATAAAGATGAAAAAATACATGAAATACAAAAATAATAAAAAAAAAATACAATTAAATAAAAGTTTGCATGAATATAGCTAGTAATACAATAGAAGTGAACAAAAACAGCATAAACAGTATTTGTTGGGAACACCATAATTACTGAACAAAACATTACCAATATTTAGGTATGCATGATAATCCCGTTTATTTATCTATCCATGAGGATAAACCTGGTAGAGCGGGACTTGGATGTGCCCTCGTATTACAAGCAGACTGTTCTTCAGACCAGAGCCAAACACATTTCTCATAATGAGCTTTTGTTCTAACTTCAGGGACGATTGAGGCTCCATCCATGCAGTAGACAAGTTCTCCAAACTGGATCCATTTCCTACATTTTTTAAATCGTAATACGTTGGTTGTACCCTCTTTAAGAAATTAGATTTTAGATATTTGGTTTGCCAGGTATGCCGAATAAAAGGAGAACATGGAGTTATGTGTTTGCGCCAGTAGGAGGCGCTGTGAGACTGTGGATGATTCAGAGGGCGCACACCCTCATCCTCTCCCTCCTGTTTCAGCTCTGCAGTGTTTTAAAACTAATTCCAAACTACTGGCTCCTTGATGTAGTTCGTCTTATTTACAGAAACATATGGGTTCATAAGTTGGTTGAAAACATTTGGAGATCTGTTTAAAAGTTTAAGTAAGATAAAACGTTACGAGGTTATTACCGCCTACAAAACATTATATAAAGTTTATTGAGACGTTCATGTTTAACCCTCTAAGTCACGTCGTTCAGCTGCTTGTCGCTGATCGCTCTGCCTGACGGGACTGTGTGTTTTCTGCAGTGAATGGCGGACAGAGTGTGTGTTCCGCTATCAGCCTTCACATGTCGGTCGTCCTCAGCCACTTGTTCGTCCCTGCAGCCGTTAGGTTGTTCGCGTGGAGACGGTCAGCACTGTACTGCTCTCATTTATAAACCCCGTTGTGTGTCGGACATTTGCTACTTCCTGTTTCTTGGGAGCGCCTCTTTCCGACACCCGCGCGTTCAGGGCGGGCGGTATTTATTTAGTTACACCTTCATGTCATTTCGGTACTCGTCGCCAGGGCCGGCTCTAGGCATAGGCGAACTAGGCGGCCGCCTAGGGCGCCACATCCCGAGGGGGGCGCCGCGGTCGTACAAGGGGCGCCACAACGCTCTGTGTTCCGTGTGCACCGCTGTGCAGCGGTCCGACGCACTGCGCTCGTCGTCCTCGGCCCTGCCCGGCACTGATCGGTATTGTTCGGCATCGCTCCTCAGCGCCCCCCCCACCCCCCCCCCCCCCCCCCCCGCTCAACAAATGTCGGGACCGCTCGAAAAACACGCTCCCAAGGGGCGCTCGTCTCGGGCTCGCCTAGGGCGCCTCTGAAGCCCGGGCCGGCCCTGCTCGTCGCGTATAATTCATGTGACGTGAGAACACAGAGAGACTGGGAAGTCAATTGTGTTTGTTATTGTTGTTATTGCGGAGCTGATTTGTGAAAATGAGCGTTTCATAATAAACTCTTCCTGAAGCGCAGCCAGCCTTCCCTCCTTCCTGTGTCCTGACCGACACCCACCTCCCCAAGCTCCCTACAACACACACACACACACACACACACACACACACACACACACACACACACACACACACACACACACACACACACACACACACACACACGGAAGCAGCAGTGTGCAGCTCGACGGGTAAGTCGAACGCAGCGAATGTAAATATTTATTTCATATTTCTTTTTTTACATCAGACTGAATAAAGGAAAACACACTTTACAAAACACCAGAAGAGACTTTTTAACGAAAGAGCAGAAAGTAAAAGTGAAAGGTTTCTACCTTGGTAACGTCACTGATCGATTTTCTCAATTCGATCATTTCACTTTCGATTCAAAACATTTCCAGAGGAATTCTGACTTCAGACTCCACTGAGAGGGATCGTAGAGAAAAGCCTCACTGCAGATGTAACGAAAACGCTTGTTTTGGGATTACTTTGTGAAGTATGTGTGTCACATAAACAGACCATGGAAATGTCCGGTGGCCCTGATATGAAATCTCCACATTATAGAAATTCCAACATTTAGTTTATTTGTGTTCTGAGTGTCAATTCCACTGGAAGTCAGAGAACTGATTGTGGTTCTGCAGACAGTAGAGGGATGATGGGATGTAGGAAGAAGCTGCAAAGACAGGACTGAACAAGTCAATCACCACACCTACATTTGCATTGTTCCTGTTTTTTTTTCCCTGTTCAACACACTGTACTGTACAGAAAGAACAGGGGAGATTTTCAATGACTGAACTTTAGGTAGAATATAAATAAGAATACGTGCGGCTAATATACATGAAACAATAATTGAAAAAGAGTTTAAGGAAGTACAGCTTTATGAACTCACACATCTTAGAAGAACAAATAATTAGCTACCTTTCAATGCCGTGATGTGTTGATGAAACAGTTTGGATGACGATGATGATGACTATGCATTCATTTGAGTATAGCACTTTTTTTCAGGGAACTCAAAGCCGCTCACGATGAATTCACTCCATACTTGATGGCGCTCAGCTTGGTGTGTCGCCAGCTGTCCTGGGGTAGACTGGCTGAAGCCAGGCTGCCAATCTGCACCATCGGCGCCTCCACCCGCCACCAACCACTCACTGTCACGCTGTACATTTCCCTCAGGAGCTGTAGACACACATGTGTACCATATTGTTCATGTGCATACTGTACACATGCATTGTAATAAATAGAAAATGAATCGATCAATGACGGAGTGGAAGGTGCTGAGACTGGCTGTCCGCATAACTGACAGAAAAGGAACAAAAGTGTTAAATGCACAGTTTTTTCTGGCTGGAAGCTGATTTTCTAAACAAAGACTAAAGCACTGGGACAAAATGAGAGTCTTTAAAGCGCTGACGTTCTGCGGAGTCTACTGTGGAATAGAGAATCTTTCTTTACATGCTTCCTGTTTATCAGGGGTGAAGGATGGTTTGAAACGTGTCAACGAATTTCATGATTAAATCCTAATAATGTGCTTATTGCAGTGTCACTAATTATCCAACTGGACGACTGAAACGCGGAGGATGAGTGATGGTGACAGCGAAAAAAAGGGAGGATCTTCCTCTGCGGCGCCTCCAATCTCCAAAACCAGAAGCTGTAAAGAACAGTAAGATCACGCTGTGTTTCAAACAAAGTCTTTTCATACCAAACTACTTGCTCATCAGTTCTTGTTTTACACACGAACTCCACCAAAATGACAAAACTTTCACACCGCTGCTGACCCCCCACATTAGTTACTTTACTGAGTTTGGTTCAAACTCCTCCCCAAAAGTTTGACCTCCAGCTGCATCAAAACGACTAACTCCAAGTCACGCTGCTTTATCTGGAAAATCATTTCGAATCAAAAGCTGGAAAACAATGAGGGTCCATGAAAGCTGCTCTTGCTCGCACGTTATGAACCGGGTTACATTTTTTATGCAGGAAGCCACAAAACGCTGTTATCTTTTATACCAGAGGGCCAAATTCTAACAGATTACTTCATGATGGATGAGATTTAACATAAAAAAAACTCAACTGTAAATCAAGGTAATTCAATCAAAATACAAACATTTATTAATGTAATTTCTCATTATCTAAATCATAATTGCAACTGATATTAGTTTCAAATCAGCTGAAAAACCTTGAATCCTAATCTTTTCAAACCGTCTTACTCCGTTCTGGCGAAGGTGAACTCATCCTGTTGTTTTTCAAGATGTCATCTGTACAGGCAGCGCAGAGAGCTGCAGGAACAAGTCAGTGTCACTTAAAACGGCATTTCAAATATGTTGAAACTCCAGCTTCCAACCTGGTTCCTTGGAACAGTGTTTTCCAGCCGTTTTTGAGCCAGGGTACTTTTTTTTTTAAATCTAAGAATCATGAGGCACACCGCCAACTGAAAATGTAAACAAACAATGAATCTCTGTAGTCTGTTTTCAGAATATAAAGTCATTCTTATCAAAGTGTCTTGAAAATCAATTGAATAAACACATTACAAAAACAACAAACACAAATTTGAATTTTTGGACGTATATATACAACTACATTTTGATTTTTATACACCTACTGTTGAATATGCTCATAGTTGTCATGTGTGAGTAACAGGTTATTCTCCTACAAATTGTTTGAAAAATAATTTATTCACACATTCTTTAAGCTCCAAGTTCAGTGTGTTCTACAGATTCACACCACAAACTCAAACACAAACATCTTTTAGTCTTTAATATTAAGGAGTAGTAGATGTTTATTATAGTAGTTTGGAAAAAACAAACCAAAAAACAAAACAAAACAAACAAACAAAAAACAAACAAACTGTAAAGCACTCATTGGAATCAAAATCTGGAAAACACGACCATTTTTTACCGACTCATTAAAAAGCACAGAGAGAAGAGATGGCGACGCTGTCTCCATGTGGCAGATGGGAGAGGGACTGTATACAACAGGCAGTGCTGCTTCTCCAGATGGGTTTCCTGAATATTAGGTGGGGAAATCCCAATACGTCTCTTTACCTACAAGACCACCAACATCTGCAATTTCAGGTCTTCACAAGCAGACGACCTCAAACCAGGACCGAGGAACATCTCTGTCAATCTGAGTGAGACGGAGTCGGAGGAACTGGAGCGGTTCTGTGCTGAACTGGAGAGTCCACAACAGACAGTGGAGATTCTGAGGTCAGACTGTCTTCATTCTCTGTTTGTTCTTGTTGTTGGTTTGAGCAGCATGCTGTTTTCTTCTGTAGTGTATTCCAGTCATCAGTTAGGATGCAGAGGAAAAAAGTATCTGAAACAATTGTTACTCCAGAGATATGATGGATTTGGGGGATTTTTTTTTTCTTGACTTAGACTGATTGATGGAAGCTTATCAAAGAGATGCTGTTTGGCATTGACCTCAGCGCTGGAGGCAAAGCCGTCCTCTCTGAGAGAGCTGCACCTGAACGGGGTCAAATTCCACAATGGTGATCAACTGAAGCTGCTATGTGATGCACTGGGAAGACAGCACTGCAGAATCCGGACTCTACGGTAAGTTTGCTCACTGCTGATTACACCTGGCATGACGTCTTTTATCGGTAAGGGTATGAAGCACTGCTGTGCAGGCTGGAGCCACGAAGAGAAATCTGTGACTCCAGGACTGCAGAGACGGAGAGTACAGAAACGGAGAAGCCCTTCCAAAAAAAACAAAACAAAAAACAACAGTGGACATGATTGTCAGCCTCTTACGCCATCTACATATTCTACAAAGTAAAAAGCTGATTCATTGTGCCACAGCCAGAATGATATTGACATCGTTCCTCCTCAATCTGAGGTTTGACCACCAGCTGGAGTCTCTTTTCCTGGACTGGTCAGGCTGAGGGACCGTCCCCCAAGGAGGCCTCTCCATGCAGCTACAACAGCCATACACCTTCCATTTCCGGGTGTATCTCGTCTCTGATGTTCTGCTGGCATTGGAACCACCCAGAATAAGCTAAAATCAGAATATAAAACACGATTATTTCAGTTTTGGGGAGCAGTAGTTGTTACTTTCATAAAACTCCCCGAATCACAGATTTGTATAGTTCTTGTATGGTAATATGACTGAACGCTGTCATTAGACCGGCTTTTACCAGCTGATAGGACCATGAACACCAACTGCTGGAGTGTTTTGAATCTGTTGGTTGGTGCTGATTAAAATTCCAGTTCCCACCATGCCTGCCTCTGTTGAATCCTCGCCTCTTGTCTGCAATTCCAGGCTCGTGGACTGTGACTTAAGGTGGGACAGTTGTGTCTATCTGAGCAGTGCAATTATGTCTAATCCCTCCCATCTGAAAGAGCTGGACCTGAGCGTAAACCAGCTGGAGGACGTAGGAATGAAGCACCTGTGTCGGGGACTGATGAAGAAGAACTGCATGCTGGAAAGGCTAAAGTGAGTTTGTGTTTTGTCTCTCTCTAAAAAAAATAGTTTCATGGTGACGATGGTGTATTTTTCACAAGTGCACCTTTCATATTCCGCTTTGCTGCTCATCCCACAAATGCATGGCCCAGTGTTTCGCAAAATGTAAAGGGGAAGAAACAGGCTCTCCACTAAAAACACACTTTCAAAATCCCATTAATGCCACCAACTCTGCTTGCAGAGCACCCAGGTTTCCAAAGAATTGCACTATATATTTAAAATATATATGGAAAAAATATATATATATATAAACCCCACAATGTAAAACATTGAAAGCCTCTAGAATAACTAATAATGCCATTTATTTCTTCTCTTTTTTCAAGTAACAGACAGGAGGTGAAAAAACTGCCTGCTTCTTCTTTATCTTGTGATGTTGCAATAATCAGCACTCATAAACAAAACTCCATATCATTAAAGAATTTCATTTTCAGAATCCTCTTATCTGCCATCATGTCTGTGTAGTGTAATAATCTCATTTTTAGTATCATAAGCTCATCGTCAGGGGCTATCACTGCATGAGAAATCAAATTTAAGCTAATTTCCCTCGAGTGGAAAACTTTCTCTCTCTGAGCAGCTTTATTCTGAAACACCAGCTGACGTCCAGTTTCCTGTCTGAAACAGTGAAAGTTTCACATTTTTGAAGCAGGCTTTTTGTGTCCCATCAGAGGAAGTGATGAAGCTACTGTTTAGTACTTTTTGTGTGTTTTAACCAAAATCAACCTTCGTGTTGGTGTGCTTTGATGGCAGAATGAAACATTTAATTATTCAAAGGTTTTTTGTTCATCAAATGGCTGTAGTAGCGAATTATTTAAATTTTCTCTTTCTTTCAGGCTAACGTCTTGCCATTTGTCAGGGAAGGGATGTACATATTTGAAGCCTCTGTTGATGTCCAAACATTGTCATCTTCAAAACCTGGATCTGAGCTGCAACAGTCTAAAAGATGACGGGATAAAGGAGCTGTCTGTTGGACTGAGCAGTCCAAACTGTAGACTGAGCAGTCTGAGGTAACATTGCTCGTTTTAATGCTTGGTGAATGTTTTTGGAGAACAGTTTTAGTATGTCCGTGTCCTTTTCTCTCTGTGTCCTGATAGTTTGACTCACTGTGAGGTCTCAGATGAAGGCTGGGCGTCTCTGGTCAAAGCTCTGAAGAAGAGGTCCGTTCCTCTCGACGAGCTGGACCTCCAGGGAAATGACTTGAGCTTTGATGGAATGAAGAGTCTGAATGAATACAAGATGGGTTTGGGGATTGGAGAAGGTTTGAGGTCAGTACCAGGTGAACGTTTCTTTTCTAATAGCGTGCTCAACTGAATGGAGCTAATGGGAAGGTTTGTGTTTTTAGATTATTGGTGTTTCTGCTGATATGTTTCTGATGCATTCTGGTCATTTCCTGTGTTACAGTAAGAATCCTGTTGTCAGATACCAAGGAAGTTACATGGGGGTGGAACCAACGATCCAGACTTTAAGGAGGCAAGTTGAATTTATATTTTATCGTCTATAAAGAAATCAAAATCCAAAACCTGAAAATCCAAAGTCCACAAAAAACAAAGCAGGATTCTGCCACGGACTCAGAGGCTGAAAAAAATTCAAAAATTCACAAAGCTGCTGCACCAAAGGGTCGAGGAGCAGAGCATGAACATGGACACACTGCACACATGGCAGGAGAGAAGACGATCTGACAACCTGAACAGAGACAGACACACACACACACACACACACACACACACACACACACACACACACACACACACACACACACACGCACAGTCTTGTATTTCTATCCTTGTGGGGACTGTCCATTGACTCCCATTCATGTCTAGCCCCTAACCCTGACCCTTACCCTAACCCTAACCCACACCACAACAAAGCCTAACCCTACAGAAATGTTTTTGCACTTTTACTTTTTTCAGTAACAACAACATGGTCAAGAAAACACTGTTTCTCCTACTTAGGACCGGAAAAAGGTCCCCACAAGGCACGTCGTTCCACGTTTTGCTATCCTTGTGGGGACATTTGGCCCCGACAAGGATAGAAATACAAGAACACACACACACACACTCACACACACACACACACACACACACACACACACACACACACACACACACACACACACACACACACACACACGAGCTAGAGTTTCAACATGGACCGAAGACCTGTGTCGAAGATTGGTTTTATTTTATGATGATCTGGGAATTAAAGTTCATATTTATGATCACAAGTGAACTGAATGGTGCAATTGTCTTATTATCCAACTGCCTCGGTTCATGTTGAAAGTTGAGAGTTCACATCCGCAACTTCAGAAGCTTGCAACCAGGTCCAAAGGTTCACATCTCAAAACAAGATATTGCAAAGGAACTTCCATTTCTTTTCACAAATGGAAATCGTTTGTGAACATTCACATAGTTGGATTTTTGATGCAGAATTTTTTTAAGGAATAGCAAAACTTAATTGACAAATATAAACACTGAATGTATGTGCAAACATTCTATTACAGATGCAAAATGTTGATGGTGTTATATTGAGCCCCTATGATTTGCCTTCATGGCCCTTTGTAAACAAGATTTATTTCTACAGTGCTTAAGTGAGCTGAAATCACTACAACTGTACTTTGCATAATCATCCCTTTGGTTATTTAGTGTAAAGCTATGTGAGCTCCCTGATTGGTGCAGGAGCGTTCAGTCATGGTTTCAAAGATGAGGATGCAATAGAAGTTCTGCTGACTGTGATCAGAAAGTTTCTTTGAAAATGCTGCAGTGAAATTTAAATACCTGCAAAAGCTAATGTCTGAAGAAAATGGGAGATGTGAATGTCAGCTGCATTGGTACAGAAATAACGAAGAGTTTTCATTTTGAAATGCTGAAATTGATATTGAAACAGGCCTGACAGAGGGAGTGATGGACAGATGCATGTCTGTTGTGGTTGATGTCTAATCTTTCTTCTTCTTTTGCTTTTTGTTATCTTGGCTTGTGGCTGTGCTGGTTCATTTGCGTATTTACTTACAGTTTTTACCCTACAGGCCCAGTCGCTGGAGCGAGATTCCTATCGTGCTCCAATACCAAGGTGTGTATTGACTGAAAACATACATGCTTCGGTTATGGGTTGAACCCAGGCCAGACCTTTCTGTGTACAGTTTGCATGATCTCCCTGTGCAGCAATCCCACAAGAAGACCTTGGCGTTCCTGCTTGTTTTTCCTCATCTGAGCACAGTAGCAGCAGACTGCTTACCCCATCCTAGGAACCTGTATCTCTGGTTTAGTCTGTGCTCTCACTGCTCTGGTGCCGTGTTTCCCCATCCTGGTCCTCAGCCCCTCTGTCCAACATGCTTTACGTGTTTCCTTCTTCCAACACACCTGATTCAAATGATCTGCCCATCATCAAGCTCTGCAGAATGTGTTGGAAGAGGGAAACGTCTCAAACATGTTGTACAGGAGGTCCAGAAGACCAGGGTGGGCAGACACTTCTCTAAAGTACTTCCTTCTTACCTCGGTATCACGCTCCTCCTCTGACTGGTCTTGGCTGCTCTCAGGTGTGCCTGGGTGTCTCTCCATTTCCTCTGTCTTCAGATGTGTTTTGCTTTTGAATTGATTTGCAATGATTCTCTTAGAGCTGTTTTCCCACTACAAAGTCAGACCATTCAATTCAGCTTTATAGACAAAACTTATAACACCAGTGTCACCAGAGACGTGTAGACCAGCAGAATGACTCTCAGTAGTTTAACTGCTCAAGTACATAACTGAGAACTGTGCTACATGCTACATGCTAAAGGGTTTTGGGGTTCACACTCAGCAATGCTGCATGCTGAACATGATTTAGGTGTGACTGATACACTCACACAGGAGTGATCTGGTGCGTGTGTGCTTCACACAGCGAGCTGAGTCTACAGTCTACAGTCTGCAGTACCCACAAGGCAGTGTGTCGCTAGACGCTGTGCTCCGTGCCGGGGGGACTGACCACTGTATGGCTGTTGGAGGTGTGTGTAGCAGAGCCTGTGTGAGGTGCTTCGCAGCAAAGCATAGCCTTCACCTATCATTTGTAAAATAGAGTATGAATTAGTCTCTTTTGTATTAACAAGTTCTCATTTCGATACTGAAGTGGCGAAAGGTTAAAGCTCGTGTCCAGAGTTTTGAACGAGAGAGGTTTTTTTTTAATCCAAAGTCTGGAGGTTCCGCCCTCCCTCTGCTTTCATGAGCGACCAAGCCACGCCCCTTTAATTGTGCACGCGAGTTATCTGTCGGGTGAAAATGAGAGCCTCCGAGTCCTACAGCATCCTCCATGTTTAGCTGTTTACGGTGGATGTTCAGCAGACAGTGGATATATCCGAGGTAAGCGCGGCGGCTGCTGCGTAGCTAACTCACCTCTGCCTGGGTGAGTGCGCGTGCTCTCTGGCTGCGACGCTGCGCGCACACTTTTATTGACAACACGGGAATGCGGAAGCTGGAACTCTATTGGCTGACGCTGACCTGCGCTTTTTCGGATAATATGGGGGTCTATGAGACGAAGGCGGGGCTCATAACTAAAATTTTATATTGCTTTATGCTAATATTATATTGTAGTATTGAACCAGACTGACACATTTAAGCTCTGTTAAAAAATGATACATACATTGGAAACGAACAGAAACTCCGGACACGAGCTTTAATACTCGTACTCGTCCTTTAAAAAAAAGCTATCACTGCATCCCTGATTTTCATTATTTTGAAATTCTTTTATCAGGTCCCATTAATAAACCTCCATCAGACAAATCACACCTCACACTGGCTTCAAGCAGAGGAAACACACAGGATGAGAAAACAGAGGTGAACGTGGTGAGTGTCCAGATTGTGTTCATACTGAGTTCTACTCTTCTAGCCTCTGTGACTCTATTTTTCACATGTTTAAAATCCCTAACGCGAACCTTTGGCGGAGTCCTTTATTCCTGAAGTTCTTCTTACAGCACATCTCAGGACATGATCAATGGTCTCCACCTTTTCCGATACAGGTATGCATGATGGATTGGCTTGGCTAACTCCAGTGTCTGTTCATTTATGTGAGAGGAATTGAAAGGCTGAAGGTTTAACTTGAGGTGGAACTCTAAGGTGTTTGTTTTTGTTGTTTTTTTTAAAGATATACTCTGAAATTTACAGACACTCTCCCACTTTTTATTCATTAATTTTTCAAAACTTGGACTGCCACCTCATGATCCTCTTCTCATGGCCTTCCTGAACCCGTTGAACCCATTGAGTGCTATGTCAAACTATGATTCTGCTTCCTGTCTCACCTGTTTGCAATGGAAAGTCCTGTAAAATGTCATCTGAGAATAAATTAAACACACACACACACACACACACACACACACACACACACACACACACACACACACACACACACACACACACACACACACACACTGTTTGAGGGGCGAGTCTCAGAATATAGGTTTTCTGGTTGAGGCGGAAGATTATGGCCAATGACTCCGGTCAGAGAGTCGGGAAACAGGACAGAGAGATCAGATTGTCTTCTTCTTCTTCTTTATTGTTCTTTCTTTAACAGCAACACTATGCATATTTATGCATGCGTGTATGTGTGTATATATGTGTGTGTGGTATTTCGTCATGAACGCACACAAAAGGCAGGAAAACACACAAAAACTCCACACAGCTCCATAAAGTCCACCTGCAGGATCGGCCTGCAGCTGTAGTGTGACTGGGCATGCCCAGACTAGTTCAGGCTGCATTTATCCAGTCACCAGAAGGCGGTGCTGTTGGATCTTTAGGGCTTTCTCACACAGCCGCCCCCAAATGTCTGTCTTGAGGACATTTGAACTCCAAGAGAAAGTCCCTCAGCTTGTGGTATCCTCCGAGTCACTGATCTTGGGCAGCTGGATGAGTCGGGCAACAGGCCGCACGTAGATCTTGTCTTTAACCTGGACAGTGGCCGCTCTGATGTTCCCGTCTGCTCCAGGATGGATCATAACAACATTGCCCACTGGCCATAGTGCTCGTGGGAGTTGTGGATCAACGATGAGGACCACCTTGCCCACGGTCAGCTTGTCTCCATCAGTCTGCCATTTCGATCTCCCCTGTAGGCTTGGCAGATACCATCGGATGAAAGTTGTCCAAAAGTTGTCTGCTAGCACCTGACTGTGTCTCCATCGTCGTGTCCCCAGAATGCTGCTGGAGTCATACAGCGCCTGTGGCAGGGAGGAATCACAACGTCCCATGAGTAGAACATGTGGTGTTATTGGATCAGGATCGGCGGCATCAGCGGAGACATATCCAAGTGGTTTAGCATTCAAAATCCCCTCCACTTCGACGAGAAGGGTGTAGAGGACTGGCTCTGGCACTGACTGCTCTCTAAGGGTGACTCTGAGAGCTGCCTTTACTGATCTCTTTGTCCTGTTTCCCGACTCTCTGACCGGAGTCATTGGCCATAATCTTCCGCCTCAACCAGAAATCCTATATTCTGAGACTCGCCCCTCAAACATTGGTCCTTCGAGCCGGATTGAGTGCACCTATGAATAAGATATGGCTGAAGCAGCATCAGATGACGCAGAGCTCCTGAGCCGTCCACAGAGAGAACATCGCTTACCGGCTTACCTGGAGGACTTCCAAATTGGATTCAGGCCACCCATGCGCCCTGCTCCCCCTACCACTGTGTCCCGCTCTCACAGTCACCACAGTGGCAACCCGAGCAAGCTGTCCAAGAGGAGTTCACATACTACTAGCAGATCCAGTAAGCATACATGTTACTCAGTTGGTACGTATCCCACTCAGGATCTCTCACCCGCACAAGCTGCTGTAATGGAAGAGAGAATAAGACAGTTGGAGCTGGAGGACATCCGCCGCCAGATTGAGCAGGAGACTCAAGCTGACCTGGAATGTAAATTGCTGGATGAACAAGCCAAGGAAGCACAGCGACTCCAAGATGAGGCACTCAAAGCTAGAGAAGCACTCACTCGGCGGCTGGAAAGACAGCAGCGCCTAACAAGGGCTGAACAGGACTTTGAGATTGCTAAGCTTCGCTCTTCGATGCTCTCCTCAAATAATGAGACATGACCACCTTCACCTGCCCAATCCGATGAATCCAGACCCTTCCTGGACTTACCAACCCCAGTGCAGGTCAGACAGGTTGGCGGGCTCTCATCCATCTTTCAGCCCTCTCCCTCAACCCGGTTACCTCCGAGACCTGCCTCTGCTGTGCACCCATCTCTTCCTCCTCCGCAAGTGATGCAACAGGTCACTCCAGTCTCTACAGCACCTCCTGCTGGAGCACAGCCAATTCTCCAGCCGACAACCACCCCAGCAGTACCTGCACTCCCAGTAAACCTGGCAACACACTCTCAGGGTGTCATACCCATGGTACCAAGGGTCACGAGACCAATGAGACCACAACCTGGCCCAGCACCTCCTCCTGTGATACAACCTGTGTCACACCCTTCAGTGCAAGTCAGCACCTCAGTACTGCTGGTCCAAACAACGCCTCAAGTGGCATCTTCCCTTAACTCACAACTAGCGAGTAGTCCAGCGCTGGCAGCGAGTTCAGACTTAATCCAACCTCCTCCCAATCTTGCAGAGCCTCAATCTTCAACGGTGTACCAACCCGCTTACAGCTACAGTCAACCAGCCGTGGAGCCACTATACAGTGCTCAGCATGCCAGCCAAAGACCTCCACCACTCATCCCAACTCACCATGGGCAGCATACTGGTCCAGATTTCTCTGCTCCCTACCTCGGGTACACACCAATACCTGGAGCTGAGTTACTCATGGCCACAGCCCTCGGAATCCCTCGGCCTTCCCTACCAGTGTTCGAGAGTGGTCGGGAGAGCGACTTTGCGCTGCTCAAGCTAGCACTAGATCACCTACTGGGGAGTAACCATCACCTCAGTGAGCATGCATAAATACGCATAGTGTTGCTGTTAAAGAAAGGAGAATAAGAATAAAGAAGAAGAAGAAGACACTCTGATCTCTCTGTCCTGTTTCCCGACTCTCTGACCGGAGTCATTGGCCATAATCTTCCGCCTCAACCAGAAATCCTATATTCTGAGACTCGCCCCTCAAACACACACACACACACACACACACACACACACACACACACACACACACACACACACACACACACACACACACACACACACACACACCTGTTATGTTGCGTTCTTTGAAAACTAATTTGGGGTTTTGTGAACATTTCAGTTTCAGGGTCCCTCAAAGTTTCAGTCGGAGAAATTTGATGAGCATGGAAGGATCTCTTACAGGTAATGACACTTGCATTCATCCAAATATTGTTTTCTCACAGACTACAGGAGAGACAAATGTTAGTAGCATGTAATAGTGAAGCATGTTGAGTGAGAAAAGGAAGAAGCTCAGTGAAGGTCCACAAGCGGTCTAAGGCTGCTTTCATCCCAGGAAGTCTGGGACTCGGCTCTCCTGTGCAGGTGTGGGGGCAAGAATCATCCCACTTTCATTTGGTTGGGCTTGCGTACACACTGCATTTCTGAGAGCGGACCATCGACAGTCCAAACGCACCAACGTCATGCAATTACAGCAGCTGTTCATTTGGGGGCGCTGTCGGTCGAACTGAAGGCTGACCAGACAGGCAGAAGAAGAAATCTGAAAATGGAAGTCCCGCCCCGGCTGCCAGCTAGCAGTTAGCGGCTAAAGGCTAACCACAAACAATCATGATTTATAGTAATTTAACCATCTATCAATAAGCACCTGCTCTTCTTAAACACTCCATGTCCGACCTCTGACCTCTTGACAGTTTCTAACTCTTTCTTTATGCGTCTGTTTTTTCTGACTGGCGTCATTGGTCTTGTTTATTCTGCTGTTCAAATGCATTGAGCTCCACATGACGTCCTCTCACTGCAGCGGTTGGACAGCCTGTAGATCTGGATCGAGGCCCACCGATCCTGGGGCTCTAGGGTTCGCCTGAAAGATCTTGACCTGAGTTCAGGGGAGCGTTCAAACATGCATAAATGATGAGGATTTTCCCAGAATGTCCTCATTTGGTCTAAAATCTGGATTTCACAGGGTTGGTGTGAAAGGGCCCTAAACCTACAGCAGCCTCACTAGAAAATGGTCCAGGGTGTCCTGAAGCAGTCTTAACTGTTAGCTTTATCAAATTGAAAAGTTTTTAGCCTGAAAAGCAGAGACTGTGTCAGCCTCCTTAATTGAGAGTGGGAGTTGGTCCCAGTGAGAGGAGCTCTGGTTGGCTCTCTGCACCTCGAAAGGCGCATTCATGCTTCCCATGTCCGAGTGTGTGCACGGACCACATTGGTCCATGTGAGGTAAAGATCGTCATCAACTCCTGTCTGCCAAATAACTGAAATGTCGTAAAACCCAACCAATACATGCGACTGTGGCAGTAATATAGACAACAGTACTACCTCTCCTAAACAGAGACAACACAGATATAATACAACAGAATGAGAGTCTTCAAACAAAATAATCCATCTATTTCAGTAAATGCATGAAATATAACTTCATAAACAACACAAACTCTACAATGTAACCATATTAACATGTCTTCAAATATAGTGAAAACAAAAATATTAATAACTTACTTCCACTCCTGTGGTTGACCTGTGCATGAACACACACTCCTGGAACTCAACACAGCAAATCTCCCCTCTGAATTGACAAAACACAATGCACAACCATTTCAATCACAGGGTATACAGAACAAATTGTCTCAACTCCACAAACTCATAGACACCACTCACGCTGTTCTGTTGCTCAGGCTCCCTCAGCCTGTTGGTGAAATAACAACCCACAAGCCTCAATCACCTCCTGTCTCCAGATATTGGCACGTTTTCTTTTCCCTCCTGTTGTCAGTGAGTTTAAAATCTCACATGAAGTCTGAGCTCTCCGAGTCTCGCCCTGCAGTACTCTTAAAGTGACAGCACCAACCCCACCAGGAGAAACAGCATCACCCAAAGCAGTTCTTGTTTTGCATTGTAGAATAGACCCATACCCCTCATTTTAGTTTAATTTTCCCTTGGTAACATACAAAAAGTCTTTTACAGATGCAAAATGTTGATGGTGTTATATTGAGCCCATATGATTTGCCTTCATGGCCCTTTGTAAACAAGATTTATTTCAAGAGTGCTTAAGTGAGCTGCATTCAGCACAACTGTACTTTGCATAATCGTCCCTTTGGCAATTTATTGTGAAGCTATGTGAGCTCCCTGATTGGTGCAGGGGCGTTCATTTGTGGTTTCAAAGATGAGGACACAATAGAAGTTCTGCTGACTGTGATCAGAAAGTTTCTTTGAAAATGCTGCAGTGAAATTTAAATACCTGCAAAAGCTAATGTCTGAAGAAAATGGGAGATGTGAATGTCAGCTGCACTGGTACAGAAATAACGAAGAGTTTTCATTTTGAAATGCTGAAATTGATATTGAAACAGGCCTGACAGAGGGAGTGATGGACAGATGCATGTCTGTTGTGGTTGATGTCTAATCTTTCTTCTTCTTTTGCTTTTTGTTATCTTGGCTTGTGGCTGTGCTGGTTCATTTGCGTATTTACTTACAGTTTTTACCCTACAGGCCCAGTCGCTGGAGCGAGATTCCTATCGTGCCCCAAAACCAAGGTGTGTATTGACTGAAAACATACATGCTTAGGTTATGGGTTGAACCCAGGCCAGACCTTTCTGTGTACGGTTTGCATGATCTCCCTGTGCAGCAATCCCACAAGAAGACCTTGGCGTTCCTGCTTGTTTTTCCTCATCTGAGCACAGTAGCAGCAGACTGCTTACCCCATCCTAGGAACCTGTATCTCTGGTTTAGTCTGTGCTCTCACTGCTCTGGTGCCGTGTTTCCCCATCCTGGTCCTCAGCCCCTCTGTCCAACATGCTTTACGTGTTTCCTTCTTCCAACACACCTGATTCAAATGATCTGCCCGTCATCAAGCTCTGCAGAATGTGTTGGAAGAGGGAAACGTCTCAAACATGTTGTACAGGAGGTCCAGAAGACCAGGGTGGGCAGACACTTCTCTAAAGTACTTCCTTCTTACCTCGGTATCACGCTCCTCCTCTGACTGGTCTTGGCTGCTCTCAGGTGTGCCTGGGTGTCTCTCCATTTCCTCTGTCTTCAGATGTGTTTTGCTTTTAAATTGATTTGCAATGATTCTCTTAGAGCTGTTTTCCCACTACAAAGTCAGACCATTCAATTCAGCTTTACAGACAAAACTTATAACACCAGTGTCACCAGAGACGTGTAGACCAGCAGAATGACTCTCAGTAGTTTAACTGCTCAAGTACATAACTGAGAACTGTGCTACATGCTACATGCTAAAGGGTTTTGGGGTTCACACTCAGCGATGCTGCATGCTGAACATGATTTAGGTGTGACTGATACACTCACACAGGAGTGATCTGGTGCGTGTGTGCTTCACACAGCGAGCTGAGTCTACAGTCTACAGTCTGCAGTACCCACAAGGCAGTGTGTCGCTACACGCTGTGCTCCGTGCCGGGGGGACTGACCACTGTATGGCTGTTGGAGGTGTGTGTAGCAGAGCCTGTGTGAGGTGCTTCGCAGCAAAGCATAGCCTTCACGTATCGTTTGTAAAATAGAGTATGAATTAGTCTCTTTTGTATTAATACGTTCTCATTTCGATACTGAAGTGGCGAAAGGTTAATACTCGTACTCGTCCTTTAAAAAAAAAGCTATCACTGCATCCCTGATTTTCATTATTTTGAAATTCTTTTATCAGGTCCCATTAATAAACCTCCATCAGACAAATCACACCTCACACTGGCTTCAAGCAGAGGAAACACACAGGATGAGAAAACAGAGGTGAACATGGTGAGTGTCCAGATTGTGTTCATACTGAGTTCTACTCTTCTAGCCTCTGTGACTCTATTTTTCACATGTTTAAAATCCCTAACCCGAACCTTTGGCGGAGTCCTTTATTCCTGAAGTTCTTCTTACAGCACATCTCAGGACATGATCAATGGTCTCCACCTTTTCCGGTACAGGTATGCATGATGGATTGGCTTGGCTAACTCCAGTGTCTGTTCTTTTATGTGAGAGGAATTGAAAGGCTGAAGGTTTAACTTGAGGTGGAACTCTAAGGTGTTTGTTTTTTTTAAAAGAAATGCTCTGAAATTTACAGACACTCTCCCACTTTTTATTCATTATTTTTTCAAAACTTGGACTGCCACCTCATGATCCTCTTCTCATGGCCTTCCTGAACCCGTTGATCCCATTGAGTGCTATGTCAAACTATGATTCTGCTTCCTGTCTAACCTGTTGGCAATGGAAAGTCCTCAAAAATATAATCTGAGAATCATTTAAACACACAGACACAGACACAGACACAGACACAGACACAGACACACACACACACACACACACACACACACACACACACACACACACACACACACACACACACACCTGTTATGTTGCGTTCTTTGAAAACTAATTTGGGATTTCGTGAACATTTCAGCTTCAGGGCCCCTCAAAGTTTCAGTCGGATAAATTTGATGAGCATGGAAGGATCTCTTACAGGTAATGACACTTTCATTCATCCAAATATTGTTTTCTCACAGACTACAGGAGAGACAAATGTTAGTAGCATGTAATAGTGAAGCATGTTGAGTGAGAAAAGGAAGAAGCTCAGTGAAGGTCCACAAGCGGTCTAAGGCTGCTTTCATCCCAGGAAGTCTGGGACTCGGCTCTCCTGTGCAGGTGTGGGGGCAAGAATCATCCCACCTTCATTTGGTTGGGCTTGTGTACACACTGCACTTCTGAGAGCGGACCATCGACGGTCCAAACACACCGACATCATGCAATTACAGCAGCTGTTCATTTGGGGGCACTGTCGGTCTAAATGAAGACTGACCAGACAGGCAGAAGAAGAAATGTGAAACTGGAAGTCCCGCCCCGGCTGCCAGCTAGCAGTTAGCGGCTAAAGGCTAACCACAAACAATCATGATTTATAGTCATTTAACCATCTATCAATAAGCACTTGCTCTTCTTAACCACTCCATGTCCGACCTCTGACCTCTTGACAGTTTCTAACTCTTTCTTTTATGTGTCTGTTTCTTCTGACTGGCGTCATTGGTCTTGTTTATTCTGATGTTCAAATGCATTGAGCTCCACATGACGTCCTCTCACTGCAGCGGTTGGACAGTCTGTAGATCTGGATCGAGGCCCACCGATCCTGGGGCTCTGGGGTTCGCCTGAAAGATCTTGACCTGAGTTCAGGGGAGCGTTCAAACATGCATAAATGATGAGGATTTTCCCAGAATGTCCTCATTTGGTCTAAAATCTGGATTTCACAGGGTTGGTGTGAAAGAGCCCTAAACCTACAGCAGCCTCACTAGAAAATGGTCCAGGGTGTCCTGAAGCAGTCTTAACTGTTAGCTTTATCAAATTGAAAAGATTTTAGCCTGAAAAGCAGAGACTGTGTCAGCCTCCTTAATTGAGAGTGGGAGTTGGTCCCAGTGAGAGGAGCTCTGGTTGGCTCTCTGCACCTCAAAAGGCCCATTCATGCTTCCCATGTCCGAGTGTGTGCACGGACCACATTGGTCCATGTGAGGTAAAGATCGTCATCAACTCCTGTCTGCCAAATTACTGAAATGTTGTAAAACCCAACCAACACATGCGACTGTGGCAGTAATATAGACAGCAGTACTACCTCTCCTAAACAGAGACAACACAGATATAATACAACAGAATGAGAGTCTTCAAACAAAATAATCCATCTATTTCAGTAAATGCATGAAATATAACTTCATAAACAACACAAACTCTACAATGTAACCATATTAACATGTCTTCAAATATAGTGAAAACAAAAATATTAATAACTTACTTCCACTCCTGTGGTTGACCTGTGCATGAACACACACTCCTGGAACTCAACACAGCAAATCTCCCCTCTGAATTGACAAAACACAATGCACAACCATTTCAATCACAGGGTATACAGAACAAATTGTCTCAACTCCACAAACTAATAGACATCACTCACGCTGTTCTGTTGCTCAGGCTCCCTCAGCCTGTTGGTGAAATAACAACCCACACGCCTCAATCCCCTCCTGTCTCCAGATATCCGCACGTTTTCTTTTCCCTCCTGTTGTCAGTGAGTTTAAAATCTCACATGAAGTCTGATCTCTCCGAGTCTCGCCCTGCAGTACTCTTAAAGTGACAGCACCAACCCCACCAGGAGAAACAGCATCACCCAAAGCAGTTCTTGTTTTGCATTGTAGAATAGACCCATACCCCTCATTTTAGTTTAATTTTCCCTTGGTAACATGCAAAAAGTCTTTTACAGATGCAAAATGTTGATGGTGTTATATTGAGCCCCTATGATTTGCCTTCATGGCCCTTTGTAAACAAGATTTATTTCTACAGTGCTTAAGTGAGCTGCATTCAGCACAACTGTACTTTGCATAATCATCCCTTTGGCAATTTATTGTGAAGCTATGTGAGCTCCCTGATTGGTGCAGGAGCGTTCATTTGTGGTTTCAAAGATGAGGACACAATAGAAGTTCTGCTGACTGTGATCAGAAAGTTTCTTTGAAAATGCTGCAGTGAAATTTAAATACCTGCAAAAGCTAATGTCTGAAGAAAATGGGAGATGTGAATGTCAGCTGCATTGGTACAGAAATAACGAAGAGTTTTAATTTTGAAATGTTGAAATTGATATTGAAACAGGCCTGACAGAGGGAGTGATGGACAGATGCATGTTTGTTGTGGTTGATGTCTAATCTTTCTTCTTCTTTTGCTTTTTGTTATCTTGGCTTGTGGCTGTGCTGGTTCATTTGCGTATTTACTTACAGTTTTTACCCCACAGGCACATTGTGCAGATAAAGATTCCTACCAAGCTCCATTTCAGAGGTGTGTATTGACTGAAAACATACATGCTTAGGTTATGGGTTGAACCCAGGCCAGACCTTTCTGTGTACGGTTTGCATGATCTCCCTGTGCAGCAATCCCACAAGAAGACCTTGGCGTTCCTGCTTGTTTTTCCTCATCTGAGCACAGTAGCAGCAGACTGCTTACCCCATCCTAGGAACCTGTATCTCTGGTTTAGTCTGTGCTCTCACTGCTCTGGTGCCGTGTTTCCCCATCCTGGTCCTCAGCCCCTCTGTCCAACATGCTTTACGTGTTTCCTTCTTCCAACACACCTGATTCAAATGATCTGCCCATCATCAAGCTCTGCAGAATGTGTTGGAAGAGGGAAACGTCTCAAACATGTTGTACAGGAGGGCCAGAAGACCAGGGTGGGCAAACACTTCTGTAAAGTACTTCCTTCTTACCTCGGTATCACGCTCCTCCTCTGACTGGTCTTGGCTGCTCTCAGGTGTGCCTGGGTGTCTCTCCATTTCCTCTGTCTTCAGATGTGTTTTGCTTTTGAATTGATTTGCAATGATTCTCTTAGAGCTGTTTTCCCACTACAAAGTCAGACCATTCAATTCAGCTTTATAGACAAAACTTATAACACCAGTGTCACCAGAGACGTGTAGACCAGCAGAATGACTCTCAGTAGTTTAACTGCTCAAGTACATAACTGAGAACTGTGCTACATGCTACATGCTAAAGGGTTTTGGGGTTCACACTCAGCAATGCTGCATGCTGAACATGATTTAGGTGTGACTGATACACTCACACAGGAGTGATCTGGTGCGTGTGTGCTTCACACAGCGAGCTGAGTCTACAGTCTACAGTCTGCAGTACCCACAAGGCAGTGTGTCGCTAGACGCTGTGCTCCGTGCCGGGGGGACTGACCACTGTATGGCTGTTGGAGGTGTGTGTAGCAGAGCCTGTGTGAGGTGCTTCGCAGCAAAGCATAGCCTTCACGTATTGTTTGTAAAATAGAGTATGAATTAGTCTCTTTTGTATTAATACGTTCTCATTTCGATACTGAAGTGGCGAAAGGTTAATACTCGTACTCGTCCTTTAAAAAAAAGCTATCACTGCATCCCTGATTTTCATTATTTTGAAATTATTTTATCAGGTCCCATTAATAAACCTCCATCAGACAAATCACACCTCACACTGGCTTCAAGCAGAGGAAACACACAGGATGAGAAAACAGAGGTGAACATGGTGAGTGTCCAGATTGTGTTCATACTGAGTTCTACTCTTCTAGCCTCTGTGACTCTATTTTTCACGTGTTTAAAATCCCTAACCCGAACCTTTGGCGGAGTCCTTTATTCCTGAAGTTCTTCTTACAGCACATCTCAGGACATGATCAATGGTCTCCACCTTTTCCGATAGTTTCTGTTAGTGTCTGTTCTTTTATGTGAGAGGAATTGAAAGGCTGAAGGTTTAACTTGAGGTGGAACTCTAAGGTGTTTGTTTTTTTTAAAAGAAATGCTCTGAAATTTACAGACACTCTCCCACTTTTTATTCATTATTTTTTCAAAACTTGGACTGCCACCTCATGATCCTCTTCTCATGGCCTTCCTGAACCCGTTGAACCCGTTGAGTGCTATGTCAAACTATGATTCTGCTTCCTGTCTAACCTGTTGGCAATGGAAAGTCCTGTAAAATGTCATCTGAGAATAAATTAAACACACACACACACACACACACACACACACACACACACACACACACCTGTTATGTTGCGTTCTTTGAAAACTAATTTGGGATTTCGTGAACATTTCAGCTTCAGGGCCCCTCAAAGTTTCAGTCGGATAAATTTGATGAGCATGGAAGGATCTCTTACAGGTAATGACACTTTCATTCATCCAAATATTGTTTTCTCACAGACTACAGGAGAGACAAATGTTAGTAGCATGTAATAGTGAAACATGTTGAGTGAGAAAAGGAAGAAGCTCAGTGAAGGTCCACAAGCGGTCTAAGGCTGCTTTCATCCCAGGAAGTCTGGGACTCGGCTCTCCTGTGCAGGTGTGGGGGCAAGAATCATCCCACCTTCATTTGGTTGGGCTTGTGTACACACTGCACTTCTGAGAGCGGATCATCGACGGTCCAAACACACCGACATCATGCAATTACAGCAGCTGTTCATTTGGGGGCACTGTCGGTCGAACTGAAGACTGACCAGACAGGCAGAAGAAGAAATCTGAAACTGGAAGTCCCGCCCCGGCTGCCAGCTAGCAGTTAGCGGCTAAAGGCTAACCACAAACAATCATGATTTATAATAATTTAACCATCTATCAATAAGCACTTGCTCTTCTTAACTTCTCCATGTCCGACCTCTGACCTCTCGACAGTTTCTAACTCTTTCTTTATGCGTCTGTTTCTTCTGACTGGCGTCATTGATCTTGTTTATTCTGCTGTTCAAATGCATTGAGCTCCACATGACGTCCTCTCACTGCAGCGGTTGGACAGTCTGTAGATCTGGATCGAGGCCTGCCGATCCTGGGGCTCTGGGGTTCGCCTGAAAGATCTTGACCTGAGTTCAGGGGAGCGTTCAAACATGCATAAATGATAAGGATTTTCCCAGAACGTCCTCATTTGGTCTAAAATCTGGATTTCACAGGGTTGGTGTGAAAGGGCCCTAAACCTACAGCAGCCTCACTAGAAAATGGTCCAGGGTGTCCTGAAGCAGTCTTAACTGTTAGCTTTATCAAATTGAAAAGTTTTTAGCCTGAAAAGCAGAGACTGTGTCAGCCTCCTTATGCTCCTTCATGCTTCCCATGTCCGAGTGTGTGCACGGACCACATTGGTCCATGTGAGGTAAAGATCGTCATCAACTCCTGTCCACCAGTATCTGCGCAGATCCCTCCGTGTAGCACGCACCATGGCAAACAAAGATGGACGCCAACCATGAAGAGCGACTGTGAAGCATCAGGCAATACCCCCATCTTTATACTCCTGGTTTGAAGAACTACAAAGACATCCAGATGGTGAAAAAAATTAGACCGGACAATGCAGGGATGAGAAGGCCTCCCGACAGAAGTAGAAGTATCTCCGTGATCACTCTGGAGCCAGACATAGTTGCCCCGAGGAGGCGGGTCTTAGTAGCAATACAACCAATCATTGATTGAAATTACTGAATGATATGAAATTAAACTATTATTTAATGGCTGCCATTTGGGGTGAATTTAAGGTCGCCCATCACTGTCTGTTTTATCAACACACTGAAATTGAAGAATGATGAATCGCCGTGCCTTACAAATTTATCAACAACCACGACACATTGCTTGTCTGTCTCTGGGGATGTGTGGATCAGCGCGCTTGCATGGAATGCATATCATCACGAGCCCAAAAAATGTGCCATGAGAGGAAGCACGTTGTTGGGGTTTATGATTGGTAATTGGGAATAAATTGCTAAAGTATTGATTACTGGAAGTAATTGATTACTTTAAGTAATTTTGTTACTTATTAATTTGAGTAAATTTTCATTTACCAATTAATAATTGCAGGTCATTAACAGTGGATCACCAATAACAATGACTTACAGCATAATAAACTGTTTAAAGTGAAGCACCAAGTAATTTAACCCAACATCAATTATTATTAATCAGAATAAACTGTCATTTATTCATTAATAATGTTAAATAATCAGCAAATTATTGATTAACAAGGTGCTATTAATTAATCGATAATGCCACAAATTATTATTTACTGGAAATGGGTAATTTACAGAAAATGAGCTGAGGGAAGTTGTGAATTACGCATTATATAAACCTGTGGGTTATTTAATTAATAATTCCGGGGCACCACCTCGTCAGAGGAACATTCATTACCAATTTTCAGTCTCAAAGATGGAAAAATAATTTAAGCTGGTGGTTAATCTTTGGATAAACACCGTTAAATTATCAGAGAAGGTGTTAGATCGAGCTCAGGCTGATACAACCAGGACATTTGTCACAAAACACACAAGAATGAATTGTCCAGTTCAGTTAATGAGTGTTTATTAACAATGTCTATTACTAATTAACACATGATCAACAAAACAGAACATATTCAACTTGCAAGCAGTGTGTGTGTGTGTGTGTGTATGTGTGTGTGTGTGTGTGTGTGTGTGTGTGTGTGTGTGTGTGTGTGTGTGTGTGCGCGCGCGCGCCTGGAGACGCACGAGGAGGAGGAGGAAGTGTTAACCCGTTCGGAGCGTGGCCCGGTGGGGCCTGCTGTGGTTCCGTGTACCGAGGGCCCGGACCGGAGAACCGGACGCCTCTTTTCCTCCACGTGGACCCCTCCAAGAGCCCAGGGTTCTTCTGGACGCAGAGAACCCATCGCTCTGATCTCAATCGGGTTCTCTGCGTCCAGAAGAACCCTGGCATCCACGTGGAGGAAAAGAGGCGTCCGGTTCTCCGGTCCGGGCCCTTGGTTGGTTCTTGGTCGGCTGCAGTGGGAGGAGAATGGAGGAGCTGTAGCGGTGCAGTCTTGCTGGTGTCTTCGGTCCACTCCAGGGGAGTCCCTGCCGTTCTGCTCCGCTGGGAAAAGGGGTTCACCGGTGAAGGAAAGATGGGCCCAAGAAGTCCCTGCCAGCGGTCAGTTCGGTACCGGGTTTAGTCCGTGAGAGAGACGTGTTGCGCATGTCCTACCGAGACAGAAACTTAAGTTGAACTAAAGATGGCGCATCTGGTGACTCTGTTTGACTGGCGGGTGGAGCTCCCGCCCCCAGGGTCTGCTTGGCCAATCAGACGGTGATCTGGGTCCTCCGTCCTCTGCTCTGGGGAGGAGCCTCACAAGCGCCCTCGTGAGGTTGGCGGTGGTATTGCACCCTTATCTGGTTTTCTTCCACTGTGAGGAGAGATGAGCGGCCATTACCTGAGGGTTTCTTTGTTCTGAGCACATGGTGGAGGAGATGGGCAGCCATTTTGAGGCTCTGTGGACCATCAAATGGTGCTGGCCCTCCTGCTGGGGGAAGAAGTTCCTCTGTTTTGTTCTCGAGAGCTTCAAAGTCTGCTGCGTCTCCACTACAGCGGGGGTCATGTCTCCTCTGTGACGGGGGACAGTATTCGCAGACAACATGACTCCGGGTCATGTCTTAGCTGGATCTTTCCCATTAATATTTCCATTAATGTGTCCCCAACAATGTTCTTATCACTGACGAGGACAGGCGAACTAACAAACGCACAGATCTAGGCTTAACACTTGGCTTGTGCTGCACAGGTTCACAGGCCTGGGTCCCGGTGTATTCCTGTGTCAGCTGACTGGACTGGGCTTTACAATGACTCGACAGGGAGAGTTATTGTTCAGGATCATCCAGTGGGACGAGGAACTCCTCCAAGCGGCTGGAAAAGTCCCTGCAGGTCCCCTGTTTAAGATTGAAGGTACGACCAACGCTGTCTCCCAGCTGCACCTCCTGCACTGTGAACCAAACCCCGGTAAGTCTGTCTCGGTTGGCGATAGAAAACCTGCATCCTTGAATTATTTGAATGACATGGTGTGAAAACATTTGGGATTTCACATGATTTGGACTTCAGGTCTCTTTGTATTTGCAGCATGTTCTAATGGTCTGTCTGTGGCCCACATGGTCGAGGAGGGAATGAACATCCTTGAACCACTGAAGATAAACGATACCCATGTTGTTGTGGATGTCAGTCACTTCTCTGCCTTTGGCCTGGTTATAAATTTCTTCAGAGATATCATTAAAAGACCAATAAGAAGCCAGGTACTGCTGTTCCACCATCCGACCTGGACTGAGGACCTCCAAAAAGTCAATGTCTTCCTGCTGCCAAAAAACATTCCTCTGGAGGAGGTAAGAGAGCACTGTCAGTTCATAAGAATGAATCTGGCAACTTTTTCCCAACAGGAATATGGAAGTGTTCCTGCTCCTTATATTTGTTTTTAGAAGTTTCTTTACTGTCAAGTAATAATTGACCCGTTGCCCTCTTGAGACATGGGCTAAATCACACATGTGAAAGTCTCAACCTTTAAAGATGGATGGATGGATGGATTTTTTGGGGGGGGTAGCAGGAGTCTTTCCATTCAGACCTAATGGCAAGGATTGGTCAGAGTTTTTACAGGCTTGCTGCTCTCTCGGCAGTGTGTTTCTTTTCTGTTTTATTGATAAATACATAATGGATTGATGACTTTCAGGTAGGAAAGACCATTTCACCCAGTCTAACAAAACGTGTTTAACAGGATTGCCAACCCTTTAAGTCTCAAAGAAGACATAAGTCATTTTTTTCTTGTGCAAGTGAAGGCAAGTGTAGTCCCATGATCGGTCAAGTCAGCTTATTTTCATTTTCTGTTTTTATTTATAGTTATCCTATTTTAAATTGTATCTGCTCAATTTTGTTGAGTTTTAAAGCCATGTTTACACCGTTATCTGTTTTTAAGCAATACCGGGAGTATTTTAGCTTGTAACTACTCCATATTTGAATCAGTATTTCATTTATTCCATCTCAAATATTGTTCAATCGACTTTGAAAACCTGATTGACTGCGGTTACTTAGTTTAAACCACATTTTTAGCTTCTGTACCACAAAGCCCCTCTCCTCAGACAGAGTGTGGGATGTAAGTATAGACAGAGGACTGACAGACAGGGTATTGAGCTAGTCATAACAACGCCTCTCAGCCTGCGCTCATATCAGGTAATATTTGGTATGAATTTGATTTATGTCAAAAAAAGAAACAGGAAATCAACGACACTCAAGTCATTCAAGTTGCTGTGTCTCAAGTCAGCTTAACAATTTCCAGTCTCTCGATGCGCTCAACACACACACATGCTGTGAAGATTTTGCTGTTGTTCTGCCTTTTGCTGCTGCTGCTTGTCAAACACATTTGAATTATAAGAAGGTTACTGTGGAGTTTGATGACTGAAAAGTGAATGTAAGTTAAAGATGATTATACACTCTGAATGGAGTATCCTGTTTAAAGCATTGTCTTACTTTTGAAGGCAAAATCTCAACAGAGAAATGCAGAGTACATTGACGCCACGTCTCTCTGTGAACTGATTGAAAACCACTGTTACACTCTGGCTTGTCCTGAGTCAACCTTGGTACAACCTAAGGTGAGTATTTGCAGCACATCACTGGCAGATGTGCTCTCAGACTGCCAGTGACTTAAAGCTATAGTACGTAACTTTGGTCGCCCTCTAGCGGAATTGTGCGTTCTTACAACAATAAAGCCGCAGAAAGCTTCTGTTCAAGCAGAGAGCTTATTACAAACAGGAGACAAGGTGCCTGCTAATTTGTAACGGTTAGTGGATTTGCGAATGTGTGATTATTACCGTGTGACATTATGTTAGCAGGCTGCTAACATTACAACATAATGTTCATTGCACCATTTACAAAAAATAATAAAGTACTTATATAATTATAAACCAAGTCACTTACTTATCCAACAGCAGCAAGGCCACATCTGTGTCTGCCCAATTTCTGCTGTCAACGCTGTCCACCGAGGAAAAGCCACGCCAATACAAATCCTCGTTTGCCTTCTCCGTCGGTCACTTTCCCTCTTCACCAGCAATTCTTCTGCCGACCATCCAGGCTTTTTATATTTTGGTGGTAGGATCCACTTCAGGACTCTTTCTCGGCCGTTTCTTTGGATTATCCGCCATGCCGCTTCCCCATTCTGCCTGAGCTCTGCCTGTTGCTATGAGACCCTCCCGTCCTCCCCCTCCCTTCTTGTTGTGACGTAAAATGCGTAATTTCCTGCGCGCCAGCGCGAGAATGTCACCGGTCGACACGCAAAGCAAGAATTATATATATAGAAAAATCCCGCAACATGTTAGAGGAGCCGATCGGCTTACAGTAATCTGCATGTTGTCATCTCCACTAGTGGCTTGGCTAAAACGGACACTCATAGACATTTAAAAGTTACACACTATAGCTTTAAGTCACTGGCTGTATGGCACAAAACAATTCAAGAATGAATTCTTTCCAAATGTAGATGAACTCATTATGATAAATTGACCTGTAATAACACATTCTCCAAGATGTGTGACTGTAACATGCTAAAAGCATCATTAGGGGTGTAGTCCTCTTTATTTTTCATTATTTGTACATAATTATTTGTAAGCTCAAAAGTTAATTTATCACCCTGCTACAATTGACAGAATTCAAAATTTTACTCAAGCTTTGAAACAGTAGACCACCCGAACTTTGAAATTCACCTAAAGCGGACAACCAAGGGCGGCACTGTGGTGGTTAAAGGCCAGGATGGGACCACTGCGTGGGAATATTACATGACACTCACTGGTAAAGAAAGTTTGACTCCCTTACTGTTGGTTTTTAAATCTTCGTTCTCTGGTTTAACTGTTCCTAATGATGTAATAAAAAACTATGTTAGCATTACATCAGCATGACTTGTGAAAATGTCTGAGTGTACGTGGTAAGTCTGGAATCTCACCCTTTGCATCAGGCTCAGGAGGGACTTCAGCCTCAAGCTCCACCTCCCAGTCAGCCCAACCTCCAGCCAATGATCCCTCCTTGGCCCCTCTTCGAGCTGATGTCTCAGGTGAGAAAACGCTGTTCAGAGCAAGACACATTTTTCTTTAAATGGCAAAACGCCTGTGTGGCTCTCACTTCTAACAGTATGTGCAAACCTGTAATTAAACCAGGTGATCTTAATGCTGTGACGGAGCTTCGTTTCCATAAATCTTTCACTACTGGGATTTTTTTTTTTTTTTTTTGTGGAATGAGCAGCATAGCCACATTTTAATATTTTCTTTGACTGCCAAACAACTTTTTCCACTGCTGAGTCTTGTTAGGTGGATTGCAGTCTGAAAGACTGTGGCTCCATTCTCTTCAACCTCATACGATGAAAGAAGCCTTTAAAATACTGTGCTCTGTGACGCTGAGCCTTTTCTTCATGGATATTCAAGATTCAAGATTCAAGATTCTTTATTTGTCATTGGCCAGCGAAATTACAGCAGATCCACTATAGTGCATAACATTCATAAAAGTTCTACAATATAACAAGCAAATAAGACACGAGTGAGAAAAATCGACAATAGTTAAAGCTCGTGTCCGGAGTTTCCGTTCGTTTCCATTGTATGTATCATTTTTCAACAGAGCTTAAATGTGTCAGTCTGGTTCGATACTACAATATAATATTAGCATAAAGCAATATAAAAATTTATTTATGAGCCCCGCCTTCGTCTCATAGGCCCCCATGTTGTCCGAAAAAGCGCCGGTCAGCTTCAGCCAATAGATTTCCAGCTTCCGCCTTGTCGTGCCGTCAATCAACATGTGATGCAGCCAGAGCGCACGGCCGCTCGCCCAGCAGAGGAGAGTTAGCTCTGCAGCAGCCGCCGCGCTCACCTCGGATATATCCACTGTCTGCTGAACATCCACCGTAAACAGCTGAACATGGAGGATGCTGTAGGACTCGGAGGCTCTCACTTTCACCCGACGGATAATAGCGTGCACAATTAAAGGGGCGTGGCTTGGTCGCTCATGAAAGCAGAGGGAGGGCGGAGCCTCCAGACGTTGGATTAAAAAAAAACTCTCTCTTTCAAAACTCCGGACACGAGCTTTAATAGAGTATTCGATGATGGGTGAGGAGGGAGAGGGACTATATACAGAGTAATAATGTCACATTGCACATAGGAAATATAAATAGTTGGAAAATAAGATAGCAGGTATTGCACATGGTAATATGGGTGCATAGGTGGTGGTGTCAATGTTGCACGTGGGAAATGATACACAGTGATTTATGTAGATGTTCATGTTGAGTTCAGTGTTATAATTACCCAGGGGAAGAAGCTGTTTTTGAGCCTGTTTGTTCTGCTCTTGATGGATCTGACCCTTCTAACAGAAGGCAGCAAGCAGAGCAGGTGGTGGTTGGGGTGGTGGAAATCCTTCATGATGGCCTTGGCTCTGGTAAGGCACCTGGAGTTGGCGATCGTGTCCAGGGGGGGGCAGCGGACAACCGATCACCGTCTCAGCTGTTCTTGTGACCCGCTGCAGTCTTTTCCTGTCAGCCACTGTGCTGCCAGCAGACCACACAGAGATGGCATGCACCAGCACGCTCTCTATTGTAGCCCCATAGAAAGAGACCAGCAGGTCCGTCTGCAGCCTGGTCCACTTCAGGACTCTCAGAAAGTGGAGGCGCTGCTGGGCTTTTCTGACCAGAGATGTTGTATTGGCCGCCCAGGACAGGTCCCTCGAGATGTGGGCCCCGAGGAACTTGAAGGTGGGCACCCTCTCCACATTGACACCTTCGATGCGGAGGAGAGGAGGGTCAGATTTGCGCCTGCGAAAATCCATGACCATTTCCTTCGTTTTGCAGGTGTTCAGGGTGAGGTTATTCGCGTCACACCATTCAGTTAGCCGCCGGACCTCATCCCTGTAGGCTGAGTCATCGTCCTCAGTGATCAGCCCTACCGGAGTGGTGTCGTCAGCGAACTTGATAATGGTGTTGCATGGATGTATGGGTGAGCAGTCGTGTGTGCCGATGGTGTACAGGAGAGGGCTCGGCACGCCGCCCTGAGGAGAGCCGGTACTGAGCGACGGGGCGGATGAACTGTTACCAATTCTCACCGATTGTGGGTGGTCAGTGAGGAAGTCTTTGATCCAGGCGGTTGTGGTGGGGGTAAGCCCAGGTCAGCCAGCTTAGATGTAAGGACGTCCGGGATAATGGTGTTAAAGGCCGAGCTGAAATCTATGAAGAGCATCCATATGAAGAGGATTAGGTTTGGTCCCAGACTGTGGCTGCAGAGATTTTTTTTTTCTCAGTATCTCTCTGCATTGTGACTGACTGCAGGAAGCCTGGTTGTTCAGTGGCCGAGGTGTTTTCCCACGCCATCACTCTTCATCCGCCTGCAGACGGCAGCCTGCAGAGTGTTCCCTGTCTTCTCCACACATCACATCTACAGTCCATGTTCTGTAGGCAGAATCTGGACTCACTGCTGATTCCAACATTCCTCCAGGATGTATTGCACGTATGGCTGACCCCGGTGTTACTGGACCCGATGGTGATGCTGAGACGTGACAGGTCAGGGGTTACTGTGCAGCCCGCCCAGACTGACGTTATCACTCTGCATGCTCTGGGTTCACAAGAAGCTTAAAACAGGATTCAATATCAGCAGCGGAGAAGAGCTTGAGGTCTTTTGATGTTTAATTTAGTTTCAGGGTATTCTTTGTTTAGTGGACAAGTTGCCAACATGACTTGAGTTTGAGTTTTATTTACTCAGCACTCATTAAAAAAGTACTGCAAGGAGGGAACCAAGCCTAAAGGACATGTGCAAAGGTTCCACTCCTTTCAATGATCACATACAATTTTACATTTCTGATGTGATTCAACCTTCTCCATTTGTGCAATGTTCAAAGTTAAGATATTGTTCCTGTTCATGAATGATGAATACATTAATTATTTGATGTCTTATTTTGAAGGTCCTGATTCAACAACACGAGATCTGCAAACCTCAAAGAAGAAGCTGTTATCTTTTCGGAATGGGTTTATTGAATCAATCAGCATGTCTAATTTACATCAACTGATGGACGAACTTCTGCAGACGTGTGTAATAAATGACCGGGAATACCAGGATCTTCGAGACGTGGCGCCGACAAGCCGTGCAGCAACTGCACTGATCGACATGGTGCGGAACAAAGGAGGAGAGGCTCTTAAAAAAATGATGGAGGCTCTTTCTCAAATAGACCCACATCTTTATTCACACCTGAACAGTTGAAGCCGGTACGTTGTCGTTTCAGACTCTGGAGGAGTTTGGATTCTGCCATAAATGGCTTCAATGTTTTTGTAAAAGGTGAGCAACATGAAATGTATCAGTTTTAGTGTACAGACGAAGGATGACAGCACATTTGCTTTGCTGTTTTATAGCTTATAGAACAGAAATACAGTATTAATCCCAGAGGGAATTCTTGTAATATTCTGTAGCTCAACATACAAATTAACACAGAATAAATAACATCAATCAATCAATCAATCAATCAATCAATCAATCAATCAATCAATCAATCAAACTTTATTTGTAGAGCACTTTTTCATATTTATAAAAACAATGCAAAGTGCTGAACAGTAAAAACAAAAGAATAAAAACCGCACCATCAATCAGTATATGCCACACACACGCACACGCACACGCACGCACACACACACACACACACACACACACACACACACGCATGCACGCATGCACGCACGCACACGCGCGCGCGCACACACACACACACACACACACACACACACACACACAACAGACACACTCCGAATTATTTGCACACAGCAGAGGAGACATGGCATGGCACTAAGCATCATGGGAAAACACTACCAGTACATATAAGTTAAAATGTCAATTGACAGAATAAAGTTAAATAAGTAATATTGAATCTGGATATATACAGTTTATGTCACCGGAGCGACTGAGCAGGACATCACGGAGGGACGATAATCACGGTATAATCTTTACATTAAATGTATGTCTTGAGTTTTCTTATCGGCCATGAATACAAAATGACCTCATGTTGAACAGATCCAGTTCATAACCTAAGTGGGAAATCAGCTTTTGCACACCAACTCTGAGATAATGCCTTTAAATGTGTGTGTTTATGCACTTACTACATGCACAAAGAAAAAAAAAAAAAAGAAAACTTGCTGATTTATGGTGAATTTATAGAATGGGTGAAATAACTTGGTGTTATTGCTTAATTGTTTGTCTGTCTTTATTTTGAACTGTACATATTACTGCATTTGTCAAACAAAGAAAAAAAGAAAAAAGAAAATGTTTGAAAAGGAGTCGGGGACGACAGCCTTATTTATCCCCACCCCTACTTTCTCAGGGAAAAACTTTGAACAAAAACTGCTTCTACGAATCTTCTCAATAAAACAGATCCTCGTTAACAACAGAAATGGTATTATATATTCATGGACTTAAAAAAACATATTTTAAATATTTACATACGCATTTCATAATTAATGATATACAATTTTAAATACCAACAATGGTAAAGGGAATACCACAAGGGTAGATTACAGCAAACAGATTAATACCAGCAATGCTTTTAAATTTTTGAACAACAGATAGTATTTCCCTCTTGTTTACTGCGGAAAGTAGAACTGTATTATTGATTCTTTCAAAATTCATTTCCATATTTTGCTTTGGAATTTTTGCAGCAAATTCTGGGCCAATATTTGTGAAGAAATTATTGAAGTTATTAACCACACTTTTTCATATCATATTTTTCTCCATTTGCATCAACAAAATAATCTGGATAATTGTCTTTTCCTTTCCCTTGTTTAATAATATTGTTCAATATGTCCCATGTCTTTTTCATGTTTGATTTGTTATTGAGTAACAGTTTTTTATAATAAAACTTTTTGGCATTTCTTATTATATCTGTCAACTTATTTTTGCACAACTTGTATTTATCCTCTGCTTCTTTAGTTTTTAGTCTAAGAAATGATTTATATAGGTTATTCTTCTTTTTGCAAGCATTTTGCAGCCCTTTGGAGATCAGGGGCATTATAAATATTTATTTTGCTACTCTATTGGGACAGTGCTTATTATAAAGTGCCATGAAAGTTTCTAAAAAAAAACTATTGCATGCTTTTTCTGTATCTATTACTCCACAAATAGTGTTCCAGTTTTGTAACTTTAACTCTTCATTTAAGGCATTAATGGTCTCATCATTACGTAACCGTTTATAACTTACTTTACATGGATTTTTCAATTTGTAGACATTACAGTCATATATTGTAAAGACTGGTAAGTGGTCACTAATATCAGAAATAAGCAGACCATTGACTGCGTTATTTTTCAAGTTATTAGTAAAAATATTGTCAATTTGCTCTGCATGATGTAATTCTACTAGGCTTGGTAATTGTTGGTAAGACATACTATACATCCTGTCAATGAATTCATTGGTGGGTTTATGATGTTTTAGATTTAAAAGGTCAATATTGAAATCCCCACATATAAATAAGGGTTTATTGTTAATCTCATGCCAAAAAATCTCCATTAAATCCCTGAAAATGTTCACACTAGATCCAGGCGACCTATAAACACAGCTAATAATAAGATTCTTTTTCTTCTCAATTTTAATCTCAATTGTTCACATTCAATTACATTATCCACTACTTTTGATAAACTCTGAATAATTGAGTAGTTGATAGTTTTATGCACATGTGCCACCACCTGTTTTATTACATCTATTTATACAGCTGAGGTTGTAATTGTCTATGTCAAAACAAATTCCCTTTTCTTCTTTAAACCAAGTTTCTGATACAGCAATAATACTAAAAGGATTTTTAAACGTCTGTAAATAGTTCTGAATTTCATCAAAATGTTTGAACATACTTCTACTGTTCAAGTGCAAAATTGACAATTTATCACAAGTATCTAAATTATTATATTGTTCATTGATATAACAGCCACAATTAGTGTTAGTGGAGGAAAGAAAGTTATTATCTGGATCAATATCTGACTCTGTATCATGATTACTGTATTTAGTGTATTCAACTGCATTCAAGTCCAGCAGTTGGAGATTTTTAATTTTCCGTAAGAGTTCATTGTTGTGTTCCATGTGTAGATCAGAGTTCATGGCAAACATATCGTTGTTACGTCGATACGTCATTAAATAAAAACCTGTCAATATGGCAACTTTAAAGACACTTTCTTTGATCAGTTTTATTTACCTCAGTGAAACAGAATTATGTGATGATTTTTGCTGCTCTTTTTTGTTCTAATAAGTTAATGTTGAAAGTGATCATCTGTTGTGGTTTCAACCCCTTTGGGGGTTTTGAATAAGCCTTTTCAAAAAGCTTTTCAGGGCTCTGCACACACTGATGAAAGAGCTCATTCTCTCAGGTTGTCTCAGAGTCAATTACATATGAACATTTTCAGTATTAAAATTATCAATATTGTGATGTACAAAGTCATTTAAGCCATTTTAGAAGAATTCAACCGTTCAGATTAATAGAGCCATCTACTGGCTCTTTTTAGGTACTGCATGGGCATTCTCAGGTCAGGTTTAATCATTTTATTTCTTCCTAGTTTAAATTCAAGCTCAGTGTGTGTTAGTGCCTCTTAATGACCCTGACTGTAAATGTCACCAAATCTGATATGGGACTGTCTGAACGACACTGACAAAGCATCACAGGAGATCCTTCCTGCTTCCGTCACGCTCCATAACTCCTCCCTGTAAAAATGTCTGCTGCTTACACTCTCAAGCCATTTTCCATGCATTCATTCCTACTTATTCAATGTTTTAAAATTCCATTTGTTTATTTTCTTCTTTGTGGATCAAACCTGTGAATCATTTTCCTCTGAGAATAATAACGTCGACATCTGCACACATTTGTTCTGTCCTGCCTGCCTC